>NC_060139.1:977275194-977578225 GCF_021461385.2 Schistocerca piceifrons | reverse complement strand
TGCAGCTAGTAAACAAACCAATTGGGTGGAATTCTTCGGAGTCTTTAAGCAAATAATAAATAATCTCCCCCTGCATTCTGCACTCTGTACGACAGGTAATCTAACACGTGAGGAAAATGAAAGGCATGCATGAATGGCTACTTCCGATCGTATGTTAGCTTCGATTGGAAACCACCTGGGAAGAAAAGGTAAAAGAGGTTCACGATTAATCTCCATTACAGAAAGTACAAATTTAAAGTAAATCAAACAATGACAGGAAATTGAGGAGAGCACAGAATTACTCCATTAGTGAAAAACTAAGTCGTAATAATAGTGATCCAAATTTATAAGGAAGTGTAAAATTAGAGAAGTACATGGGACTTAGAATTCCCTTATCTGTAAGTATTTATATGCGCTCATAATCAGAAAGAAAACAGAACACCTTGAACGACTAGAGATAGAACGTTCGTATTCAGGACATGTACATTAGTATGTTCTGCAGGAAAGCTTAGCATTTCAGTAACTTCGATTCAGCTAGTGTCCTAGTGCCTAGTAGATACAGGGCCCGCCATGGGCCCTGTTACCTTGTTCCATGCGTGATGGCATCGACGTGCACAAGGCGAGAATAGCGTCCTGTGGTATAGCCATCCATGTTGCATTCACCTGGTTCCAAAGATCATCAGGGGTGATCGGCATTGGGTCACAGCGTTTTCACCATATCCCCCCAAACTTTCGATTGGCGACAAGTCTGATGATCAGGCGTGCCAGGGCAAAAGTATGACATTCTGTACCACGAAAGAATGCAGGTGCTCTTGCAGCAACATGTTGTCGTGCATGGTCTTGTTGAAAAATGGCGTCTGGGATGATGTGCAGAAAGGGTATGGCTACGGGTCGAAGGTTGTCGTCCACGTAGATCACACTGGTCACAGTGATCTGGATATGCAAAAACCGTGATTTGTGGTCGTACTTAGTAGCACTGCACACATAAGGCCTTCATTTGGCGCTGTATGTCTTGTGCGAATGCATTCACTGTGATGCTGCCCCCCACACTCCCCCTGTCTGTGGCGAACCAAAATGCGGCCATCATGTTCATACAAACAGAACGTTGATTCGTCCAAAACACTATCTGATGCTATTCCTGTCCCCAGTGGGGTCGTTCCACCCACCATTGTCGCCTGATATGTTTCTGCATATTCGTCAAAGGTCGGCGGAGAAGTGGACGACGCTCATGTAACCCATGCCGGAATAAAGGGCGATGGACTGTCACCCCTGATAGTATACGACGTGTTAAACTGTTCCAATGTTGCACCAGAGCCAAGGGGGAGGTAGGTCTGTCCTGCATGGCCATTTAGATAGCCGCGCGTGATTAGCCGAGCGCTCAGTCGGCTTTCAGCCGTGTTACCGTGCGGACGGGCTCGGCGCGCCGGGCAGTGCTCCGCAGGTGTTGTTGTTTACCCGCTAGCGCGCGGTCGCGTCGTTGTCTTGCCGTATAGTACCTGTACCGACCCGACATGGCGTTCTCATATCGAAAAGCTACAATCAAACTAACGTTCAACGCATCGTACACGAGACCGAAGGCCCATGAAATTGAACGGTTTCTACGAGACATCATGCACATCGAACCACAAGAACTGATAGGAATTCATCTATCTATTGTAACCAGCACAGTGTACCTCAAACTGATTGACGAAGCTGCCTGCGACAGATTACTCCAACGATCTGCAAACGGCTTTCGCTTCTGTCACGCAGACGGTAACGTGAGCGTGGTAGGAGTTGACCATGCTGGTCTGGGGGTGCGTACCGTGCGCATCTTTGAACTACTGTTCGAAGTTCCTGCCAACCTAGTCGTTGATGCGCTGCGGCCATACGGCACAGTTCTGAGCCACACAGAGGAGAAATGGAACACATTCGAAACGCCCCCTGTCCTTAACGGGGTACGACAAGTGCGCATAGAACTTAAGAAGCACGTTCCATCGTATGTTTTCGTTGGTGGCTGCCGCGCAATTGTTATATATGATGGACAACCGAGGACCTGCTTGGGCTGCGGCCAGGAGGGCCATGTTATAACTGAGTGTCTGCAGCGCCGCCTCGTTCAGGTGCTCCGCAATGAACTTCCCCAACGATCCACTATGACCTCTCTCCCGCTAACATATGTGGAGGCGGCACGACATGATGTGATGATCAAAACCTGCTACCTCCTCAAGCCGCTGCCAGCTCCGTTGGAGAGTCAGCGCCGTCGACGACGACGCAGCCCAACGGTGGAGAGGTTCCTACAGCCTCCGCCCACCGCAGCGTCGTGGGCACCCAGTCACCGTCACTGTCGGGATCAGACACAGGGGTTCCTAGCGACCGAGACTGTGTCGAGCCCCGCCCTCCAGTGGATGTCGAATCTCGGACCCGAAAGCAAAAATCACCCAAGCGACACAAGAAGAGGCCATTGTCAGCTGACGAACAGGACAGGAATGTGAAGCCGGCGGAAGACATCGACTTCGTTGACTCGCCCACAATTGTAACGGACTCCAGTGGTATCATTCACCAGAAGGTGCCTGAAGACAAGGAACACTCTCCTAAATCTGGTGGCCCAGAAAACGAGGCGCACTGCGTCGACTCCCAAAATGTGGGCTCCTGTGAAAGCGTACAGCCCCCAATGACATCACAATCGTCTCTTGGTGATTGGGCAGACGATATGGAGGCAGATGATACACAGCAAACATCGATATCTCCATGGCTGACATTGAGCCCGGAGGGCTCTGCCAGTCAGGGACTCCTACGGCACAGTAATGCACAGCATGCAGATGGATGGCTGTGTAGTGTGTGAAATCACTGTGGGATTGCACCGGCACACTGCCTCCGCCACTTGATATGTCTCAGTCATACCGTGTGGGAACAGTCAACGTAAATGGTGTCCACTCCCCTGTGAAGACCCGCATGTTACATGACATGATCAGAGCAGCAGACTTGGACATTGCCCTTCTCCAGGAGGTCCGTCCCGAGCTGTGTTTAGACCTATATGGCTACACCACGTACAACCTACCCGTAGGTGATGGCGCAGGAGGAACGGCCATCCTTCTCCGAGATGGCATAGACGCGACGGACGCGACGTACTTGCCGAACGGGCGAGGCATCGCACTCACACTTGGCGCAGTGCGCCTCATTAATGTCTACGCTCCCTCCGGTAATTCGCACCGTGGTGACAGGCATGTCTTCTATTCGGAGAAGTTGCAAGGAAATATGGACCATTACATAGTGGGCGGCGATTTTAACAGTGTTCTGCGGCCCGAGGACCAGATACCGCATTTCGTCCCATGCCCGGCTCTACAAGCATTGATACGTGACCTCGCGCTCCACGACACATGGCTCTTACATCATGGGACCCAGAGTGGATATACGCACTTTACCAGCCATTCTGCCAGTCGTCTGGACCGGATATACGTCTCGCGTGCCCTCCGCACAGCAACCCGTGATGCAGAACTCTGGCCGACGGCCTTCACAGACCATCTCGCGTACATCTGCACTGTCACCTTGCCCCGACAACTCACAAGACGCAGCAGGGGCCCGTGGACGCTGAACGTCTCCCTCCTTCGCGAGGAAGCGTGTCGGCGAGCAGTCACTGACACGTGACGTCGATGTATCAGGCGCCTGCCTATGTATGCTTCCACGTTACTGTGGTGGCTGGGATGTGTCAAACCTGCCCTCCGAAAGACCTTGATGTCCTACGGGCGTGACAGATCGAACTGGCAAAGGGCAACATCGGAATTTTACTATACAGCGTTACGTGAGCTGGCGACGCAACCGCCGTCTCCCGAACGTCAGATGTCCGTACAGCGCATCAAAGCTCGTCTACTTCGCATCAGGACAGAGCAGCTAGACGGTGTCCGCATCCGTGCGCGAGTGCAAGACTGTATCCCCAACGAAACAGAGTCAGTGTATCACATTGTGCGCGAGAGGCGCCACCGCAAACATCAGCTCATTACGGCGGTAAACACGGAGGACGGCGGGCGCGCAGTGACACAAACGGACATCGCGCACACGTTCGTCAGACACTATGGGACCTTGTACATGGAAGATCCGCGAAATGTACGTGATTATGACGAGCTGTTGCACGATTTTCCCGCCCCTCGGGACGTGGCACCCGATGATAGTCTGCTGTTGCCCATTACACCCGACGAGCTGACATCGACCTTGGCACGTGGAGCACCGAACAAGTCGCCTGGACCGGACGGTTTACCCCTGGAATTCTACCGCACTTTTTACCACCTTATGGGTGACAAGTGGCTCCAAATGTTTCAAGACCTGATCCGCCCTGATTTCACTGTCCCCACAGAATTCACAGAAGGCATCTTGATCCCAGTTCCGAAACCGAATGGTGGTTGTAGGTGGCAGGATTTTCGCCCACTCACACCCCTCAACAACGACTACAAGATCTTCGCCCGTATCCTCCGCGCGCGTCTCCACACCGCTATCGGGAAAGCCATCCACACCGATCAGACATGTTTAGGTGGTGTCAGCAACATTCATACGGCGTTAGGAGCATACCGCGACGTAATTGCTTTGACGGCGACCTGCAAAATACGAGGCGCCCTTGTCGCCGTAGATTTTGACTACGCATTCGACCGCGTCGATCACGGCTTCTTACGCGCAGTTTTGCAACACATGGGCCTCTCTCCGGAGTCTGCACAGGTGGTCCGTCCTTCGACTGGTCCACGGAGCGCGCTCCCACATGATGGTCAACGGTTATCAGTCTGGTCACATTGTTGTTGGACGGTCAGTGCGACAAGGGTGCCCCCTGTCGGGCATATTATTTGCTGCAGCGCTTTAACCAGCTTTACATGGTCTACGGCAGCGATTAATTGATATCTCCTTGCGGGACGTGACCTTTTTTTGTGGTGCATTCGCCGATGACGTGGTGTTCCTGGCCAGATCAGAGGATGAAATGCATATGGCGCTACAGTGGCTACGCCAGTACGGGGCGGTCGCTGGGAGCGTCATCAACGTGAAGAAGACAAAATACATGGATGTCGGAGGGGGGATTTCCCACACAACGGCGGTGCCCTTTGACAAGGTGCCCGTACTCAAGTGTTTAGGAGTGCAATTCTATAGCAATGTCCGCCGCACGGCAGCGGCTACGTACCGCCGGCTCCTACACCAGACACGTGCTCTGCTGCAGGACAACAAACTGCGTCGCTTGGATATGCTCCTCAGAACACGTTATGTCAACACCTATCTTGTCTCAAAACTGAACTATTTTGCGCATATCCTTCCCTTGACAGCTACGATAGCCGACAGATTTCAAGCAGCATATGGACATTTCGTAAGCACCGGTCTGGTTTTTAAAGTCCGATACGCCACCCTGACACTGTCGCAGCGGGCGGGCGGTATCGGTTTAATTCACGTATATAACCGTGCGCGATCGCTTTATCTCAACACTATGCGTCGCACGTGGACCTCTGCCCACGCCACTCTGACGGGCACCCTGATAGCGGAAGTGGCACCACACTCTCTGCATCCCCCGGTTTCTGTAGGACACATTTCACCGGCACTCACCCACATCAGAGACTTTTTTATTGACTTCAGCTACTTACGGTCAGAACTTCCGACGACACGGAAGCCCAGCACAAAAGACTACTATCGCCTCTATCAGCAGCGGCAACCTGTAAATACGGTCACCCACAGACACCCTGAAGTTGCCTGGAACACGGTGTGGCGAGCGGTACACACGCCTTTTCTACCTACGACGGTGCGTTCATTGTGGTACGTGGTTGTGAATGGGAAGTTCGCTACTCGTCAGAGGTTACATTCCATACATCTGACGGACGACCCCTTGTGTCCGACATGCTCAGTCGCTGACTCGGATGCACACCGGCTGACGTGTGCCGCGACCAGCAAGTGCTGGCTACTGACGCAGCGCATGCTGGCATTACTCTTGCGGCGATTGCCGGAGTCTATCTCCCCTGATGACGTATTGCGCCCCGACGTCGTATACTTTCCATCAACCAGAACGAACGCCGTTAACTGGCTAAAAGGCATGGCCGTTTACTACATATTTTGCGATGCTCCCAAAGGCACACTCGACTTTTGGTCCCTATTGATGACGACACATGCACCTTTCAGCCGTCACCCGAAGTACAGAACTCGTTTCGCAAATTATTTAGGTTCATTATTTGCGGATCCTCCTGCTCACTGGGGCGATCCGGGTATGAGACGCTGAAAATGACGAAGAATCCTGGAGCATATTGATCCTCTACGGACGGAATAGGGGGGAACCCCTCCCAACAGACGAGAAGACGACTCGGACGCTCGGCTACGGCAGTTGTAGGATCTTTCTTTGTAATGAAACAAAAATAAATCTATAATACAAAAAAAAATGTTATAAAAATTAAAGAAATAAATAAGTAAAAAGAACACCATCGACAAATCCACTCCATCCTCTTCCTGATCCTTCGCGATCCTCGAACTCGAACACGTTGCTTGGCCGTGGCGGCGGGATGGCCAGGCTTCGGGTGTCGACCCCTGCCCTACCCGTCGTCCTGCTCCTGCAGCGGTTCGTTCTAAAAAACAAAAAAAAACAAAAAAAAACAAAAAAGGGTCTAGCACGCTGCAGTCATGGACTGTGCGGCTGGTCCCGGCGGAGGTTCGAGTCCTCCCTCGGGCATGGATGTGTGTGTTTGTCCTTAGGATAGTTTACGTTAAGTTGTGTGTACGCTTAGGGACTGATGACCTTAGCAGTTAAGTCCCATAAGATTTCACACACATTTTAGCATTTTTTTTTTTCTTCAGCCATTCGGATAAGGTGTCAATCTTCTCGGGCGGGGGGGAGGGTGTGATCTTGGCGGTGCGTCCTAACCCTCGTCGTCGTGTTCTATGACCATTCTGCATACGTCTCTTGCACTGCCGAAACACCTCGTCTCACACGAGCAGCGATGTACGGATGGATGCATCGAATTTTCTCATGCCAATAATACACCCTCTTTCAAAGTGACTGATCTGACGGTGCAATTCGCGTATCCGTCTGCAAGGCATCCTGCACTTCTGCTCAGGTCACAGTGATCGATTACCTTCGGTTTATAGCGACAACTATAGCCAGATGCACATATTACAGGTAGGTGATGTTGCTACACGATATCGATGTTGACCCGTTGGCCGACATGGTTCAAATGTTAATCATTTAATGTACACATCGTGTGAATATGAACGTCCTATCTCTACTGTGTTTTTTCTGAACACGAGTGTAAATATACTGTATACATATTTGTAGTTTGTAAATGAATAATATCGCATATGAACAGCTACTGATTTGTCGTTTGCTATCTTACTGAGTAAAAGAGAGAGGTCGTGGCTTCGAAACACCACTGGAATTGCCAATTAAAGTATTTTAATTAATATTTTCTATTTTCCGATGAACAAATAACCAAATAAGTGATATTGTAGAATTTCGTGTATAGGTCTCAAATAAATGGATTTTACTCGGTGGATTTGGCAATGAGAATTTTTTTCTGTCTCCTTTGTTTAAGACTAGCGTCTGCACGTACTGAGGCTTGTAAGGTGCTATTTGGCGCATTGAAAGTTGCTGAGTCACTCCTTGGCAAATGAATCAGTGGCATTGCCTTGCTGTGTTACATCTGATGAGGACACTGTACAAGACTCTCCTAAGACTCGTCAGGTGCATTTTGTCTGGTGTTTCGCCTGATATTAGACGTGTAGCTGAAATTAGCCTAAAATACTGCTAATCATATCTTTCGTGCAACGCCCGTAAGCGTCGGTTTCTTTCTCATTATAAAGAAAACGATTTTTTAAAGTGGAATTTTACGTGACCATTCGATAGAGAGGTGTCAAATTAGTTTAATGCGTTATTCGTTTTATCGATGTATATTAACAGAAACAGTAGACCACAAAGGATAACCAGTACCCCAGCAATGGAAGCACTGCCCTCGCCCACGCCGTGCATAAGCGCTGCTCAGTTGCTGCTGGCGTGGGAATTACTCTGTGAGTTTCACTGCTCCCGTTAACGCATATCGATAAGGCGAATAACACGCCAGACTAATATGGGACGGCTCTTTCGAAAGGTCACTTAAAACTCCACTTTAAAAATCATTTTGTTTGTAATGAGAAAGAAACCGACGTTTTCCGTCGACGCTGGGCATCGCACGAAAGACATGATAAGCGGTATTTGTTTGGGCTGACTCCAGCTACACGTTCCAAACACTAAATTGCAAATATCTGCCAAAATACTAGAGAAAATACGCCCGACGACGCACAGGAGAGACATTCGATATATGCTGAACTGCGTTCCCATCCCTATAACATAAAAAGCCGAAATATCACTTCTTATTTAACTGTACATTCCCAACATACGATAAAAAAATTGTAAATATGTAAATAACTGTAATTTTATGTATAGACACTATCTCAACTTCTTGACAATTAGCAATTAAATTACTTGCGAGTATATTGTACTATATATGTCAGGCGAAAAGGAGAAAAAACATAACTGACACAGACTAAATAAATAATTGTGTCATATATGTTCAGTATTGTTGGTGCAACTGCATAACAGTTGAAACAGTAGTAGAAGTTATGCGAAATAACTACGTCGCCCACAGGAAAAGCTAGGTGACAAAGATAACTTGTTTTACTTACAGTGCTGGAACATCGGACAGTAATCGAAGTCACAAAAGATCTTCGATTCTTCCTGTGGATAGCACCAAATGTTGCGAAATCGCTGATTATGCTTACAGTCGTCCGGAATATTAAGAAGACCAACACCAAAGCCGTCCTCACACGGGACGAGACGGCTAACGTTGAGGTGGACGCGGACGAGGGGTCCGGCATCACGTGAGAGAGCGGCTTCGACACACGGACGAGCTAGATAACGTGATTTGCGCTCTCAGCTCCCTCCAGCGGCCGTTGTCGGCTTCATTTGGTTTGCAAACTGATGTGTTGGCAGAAGAGCCAACACCGTGTTGCTAGAGGAGGCCGAAATGCACGCGTTTAATTACACGCAGACTGGCGTGAGGTCTGGAACAGGTCAGAGAAATAAGACTAGCAAAACAGGAGGTACTGGTAGAATACTTAGCTTTAATCCACAATCGGTGTACATCTCTCTTGACTGTACATAATTTCCATTTCAATATACACTGGTAATGGCGCCTTGCTAGGTCGTAGCAAATGACGTAGCTGAAGGCTATGCTAACTGACGTCTCGGCAAATGAGAGCGTAATTTGTCAGTGAACCTTTCCTAGCAAAGTCGGCTGTACAACTGGGGCGAGTGCTAGTAAGTCTCTCTAGACCTGCCGTGTGGCGGCGCTCTGTCTGCAATCACTGACAGTGGCGACACGCGGGTCCGACGTATACTAACGGACCGCGGCCGATTTAAAGGCTACCACCTAGCAAGTGTGGTGTCTGGCGGTGACACCACACAAACCACACAATTTCTTTGGAAAAATGGACGCGCGTCGAATAGCTGCTTTTGATAGCGACTGTCGAAGATAGCGGAAAAATTGCGAAGAAAATTGAGAAGTCGTCTATGCCTTGAACAGCGGATTTGCTGGTAGAAGAACGTTACATAATGCTGTACACCAGTCTGATATACACAGAAATTATTCGTTAAGTCAGCTGAATTTTCGTGCCAAATTTGACTTTAAACTGAATATAGTCAAGGTATAGTGGCTAATGTCAGTTTGCGCATGCATATTATCTGTAGTCTCAATTTTGCGTTAATTACCAGTACTCTGAAACAGCGTACTTCATCATATAGATTTCAAGCTCGAGATTCGTTTCGTAATTTGATTTGAGAGGAAGAGGAGATTTTTTCGAAGCTACTCACCATCAAAAATGGTTCAAATGACTCTGAGTACTATGGGACTTAACATCTGATGTCGTCAGTCCCCTAGAACTAAGAACTACGTAAACCTAACTAACCTAAGGACATCACACACATTCATGGCCGAGGCAGGATTCGAACCTGCGACCGTAGCGATCGCGCGGTTCCAGACTAAAGAGCCTAGAACCGTTCGGCCACACCGGCCGCCTACTCACCATCATCGGAAAATTTATTTACCGGCAAGATACGAAAATGAGCCACTCCATAAACCCAGAGATAGGTTTCACAATAGCAGAGACTTTCAGCGTGTAGCTTTTGTTTGCTTTCACACATAGACACCCCTGGGTCATCATGCAACCGTGCCTGCAATCCCCAGCGACCTGTCTGTCCTCGGCTATGCATTAATCACCAGTCCATTCTAGTTGAAGCGTCCGTTAAAACGGACATAAACGAAGGACTTTATTATCTATATCTAAAACTCTTTTAAGCGGAGAAACTGTCATAAAGATCAAGTAACTTGTACTCTTGTGTCCTGTAATAAATGATCTTGGAAACTGAAAGGCTAACGAAATTTTTACTTGGGAATTAGGTTAGTGCGTATTGATATTCCGGTTCATATGGATTTATTTATCGAATGTCATATTTTATTTGTAGTTCAGTGTTGCTATTTGAGTTTCCATATTGTCATTTTGTCATTTGCAAGTAATGAGTGGAGCTGTGGAGGCCAGAAAATGGAGTGTGGAGAAATCGGAATATTTCCGACATATTCGTGTGTTTGAGTTCAGTAAAGGGGTCACAGGAGCGGATGCAGCCAGAAATATTTGCGCCTTGTATTAGGATACTGCGACTGGACAGAGCACGGCAAGAAGATGGTTTCCCGTTTTGAAAAAAATGGCTCTGACCACGATGCGACTTAACTTCTGAGGTCATCAGTCGCCTAGAACTTAGAACTAATTAAACCTAACTAACCTAAGGACATCAGACACATCCATGCCCGAGGCAGGATTCGAACCTGGGACCGTAGTGGTCGCTCGGTTCCAGGCTGTAGCGCCCAGAGCGGCACGGCCACTCCGGCCGGCTCTCGTTTTGAGGAGGATCGTTTTGACATTAGTGACTTTCCACGTTAACGAAGAAATTTAGGGTTTGATGAGATTCATTTAAGTGCATTAATGCAGAATGATTCATGTCACTGTAATCGACAACTGGCAAATGTGATGAACTGTGGTCATTCCAACATCGTGCGACTTTTGCATGCAGTAGGAAAGGTTAAAAACTCAGGTGTATGGGTCCCGCATGATCCAAGCCAAAATCACAAAAATTTGCGAGCGGCCCTGCTCGATCGACATTGGCTCTTCAATAACACCGACCATTCCTATACTGCATCCTTACTGGCCTCGAGAAGTGGTGTCTTTATGCGAACATAAGGGAAAGAAAGGAATAGTTGAGCCCAAACAACTCCCCATAGAAAGACCTGCGCGCATCCACAAGAGATAAGAGATAATGTTACGCACCTGGTGGAACAGCGACGGTGTGATGCACTACAAATTGCTTCGCTGAGGTGTAACTATCACAGCTGACATTTATTATCAACAAGCGAGACGTCTCTCAGACGCAGTCCAAGAACAACGACCAGGAGGACTGCGTGAAGTGATGCTACTTCACGGTTACGCCAGCCCGCACTACGCTAGACTGACCGAGAACACAGAAGTTGATTCGGGAGGTCATTCCGCACCCACCTTATTCATATGATCTTGTGCTTTATAACTTCAGCTCTCCCGCTCTCTATCGAACAACCTTCAAAGAACTTCCTTTCCGGATGGAAATGAGCTCTGAACATGACTCGGCGAGTAATAGTGAAGGAGAATATATCATTGATGGTTAAAGTATCTGTTATGTGTATCTTCTGTATTTATTAAACTTATTAAACTTAGGGAAAAACACTACGAACTTATGCACCAACCCCGATGGTTATGTGACTGACCTAAGTCTTGAAATTTTAAAACGTTTTATGTAAGTTGGAAGCTAAATATGGTACAAGCTTTATTTTTGTTTAAGTATGTATGCACAGTGTGTAGGTTTAACAAAGGACATAGTAAAAGACTTCGTTTCCACCCACAGTTATACATTTGAATGAATCCAGTAATGTCTGAAAATCCCGCAGCAGTTTTTACTCTCGGGATTTTTCTACTAGCTTCATTCGGAAGGGCGATAAAAATAGTTAAGCACCTGAATGTAGTATGTTGTTGCAGACCCTTAGGTGGAAGAATTCAACATTAATAATGAAGAAAATTTTGTAATCCATCTATCTTACTAAATATTTGTAACACATGGAGACTTTACTCACGATTTAGTGAACGACATCTATATTTGATTTCACCACGTAAATGTAACCATTTTCGTTTTCCAATCAAGGGGGATAGTGAAGAGACACAATAACGTTTTATGAATTGTGTGGTGTCACCGCCAGACACCACACTTGCTAGGTGGTAGCCTTTAAATCGGCCACGGTCCGTTGGTATACGTCGGAACCGCGTGTCGCCACTATCAATGATTGCAGACCGAGCGCCGCCACACGGCAGGTCTAGAGAGACTTCCTAGCACTCGCCCCATTTGAACAGCCGACTTTGCTAGCGATGCTTCACTGACTAAATACGCTCTCATTTGCCGAGACGACAGTTTAGCATAGCCTTCAGCTACGTCATTTGCTACGACCTAACAAGGCGCCATATTCAGTTACTATGTATCCTGAACAGAAAATATTGTGAATAATGTACCGTCAAGAGCGACGTTCATCATTAATGAATTAAAGTTAAGTATCAGACTAATTACATCCGCTTTCTGAATTCCAATTCCTTGCCATGTTCGAGACCTCACGTCAGTAAAGTTCTTCCCTCCTCACGCCAGCCTGCGTGTGCTAAAACGCGTGCCTTTTCGACCTCCCCTAGTAACACGGTGTTGGCTCTTCTGCCAACACTACAAATTGTTTCACGTCGTCAGCTGTAATGGTCCGTTCGAATATCACTTTTTATGATAAGGGAGAGACTCACGTAATGTATGAACTCGTAATACTAATGACTCTCAGCTGCAAGCTGTGTAAAGGAAATATTTTTGTCAAACACGTATAAATTTTTTTTTATTTCTTCCTTTTTTTGTCACTTCCTTATCTGCTGTCCTCCAAGCCTCGCCGCTAGCCGCCATACGATGCGTAGCGCAGGGCACCCTGTACCACTACTTATCATTTCCCTTCCTGTTCCACTCGCAAACAGAACGAGGAAAAGCCGTTTGTCTATATGCCTCCATATGAGCCCTAGTTTCTCGTATCTTATCTTCATGGTCCTTACGCAATGTATGTTGGCGGCAGTAGAATAGTTCGGCAGTCGCCTTCTCTCCAGGGATTCCGATTTGAGTTCGCGAAGGATCTCTGTAACGTTTACGTATTGTTCGAACCTGCTGGGAACAAATGTAGAATCTCCCCCCCCCCCCTCCCCTGTGAAATGCTTCGATGTCTTCCTTTAATCCGACTCGGCACGGATCCCAATCACTCGAGAAGTACTCAAGAATAGGTCGCACCAGCGTCCCATATGCAGTCTCCTTTATAGAAGATTCTCCTGATAAACAGGAGCTGATCATTCGCTTTCCTTGCCACAGTTCCCACATGCTCGTTTCATTGAATATCGCTTTGCAACATAAATGCCAGCTATTGCCGGCCGGTGTGGCCGTGCGGTTCTAGGCGCTTTAGGCTGGAACCGCGTGACCGCTACGGTCGCAGGTTCGAATCCTGCCTCGGGCATGGATATGTGTGATGTCCATAGGTTAGTTAGGTTTAAGTGGTTCAAAGTTATAGGGGACTGATGACCACAGATGTTAAGTCCCATAGTGCTCAGAGCCATTTGAACCATTTTTATTTATTTTTTGCCAGCTATTGAAATGACGTGGCTGTGTCAAGTAAGACACTATAAATGCTGCATCCGGACATTACAGGTTTGTTTTTTCTACTCATTCGCATTAAATTACATATTACCACATTTAGAGCTAGCTGCCATTCATCACACCAACCAGAAATGTCGTCTAAGTCGTCTTAGTATGTTCCGGCAGTCCCTCAACTTTGACGCCTTACCGTACACCGCAGCATCATCAGCAAATAACTACAGGTTACTGCCCAGTCTGCCAGCCAAATCACTTACTTGTATGGAGAACAGCAGCAGTCCTATCACACTTCCCTAGGACACCCCTGACGATACCCTTGTCTCTGATGATCACTCGCCTTCGAGAACAACATACTTGGTTCTAGTACATACGATCTCTTCGTGCCACCCAAATATACGTGAAGATATTCCATATGTCATAACTTCGTTAAAAGTCCGTTAATCAGGCACCGTGTCAAATGATTTCCAGAGATCTAGAAATATGGAATCTGCCTGTTGCCCTTCATCAATAGTTCCCAGTACATCATGTGGCAGAAGGGAAAACTGAGCTTCGCACGAGCAGTGGTTTCTAAAACAATACTGATTCGTAGATGAAAGCTTCTCAGTCTCAAGAAAGTTTATTATACGCGAATTGAGAATACGTTCAAGGATTCTGCAGGAAATCGAATTTTTGGGTATTGGTCTGTAATTATGTGGGTCCGTTCATCAACCTTTCATATATAAGGGAATCACCTGCGCTTTCTTCCAGCCTCTTGGGACTTCGTGCTGGGCAAGAGAGTCACGATAAATGCAAGCTAGTTAAGGGGCCAATGCCATAGAGTACTCTTTGTAAAATCGAACTGGGGTTTCATCCGGATCTGGTGCTTTCAAATCTTTCAATCTTTTTTGCGCCATGGATGTTTAGTACTATGTTCTCCATACTGTCTGTCCAGTGGTCAGTTTGTACGATTCTCCTGCTCGAACGTTTTCTTGAAAGCGTAATTTAGAACGGCAGCTTTCGTCTTGCTGCCTTCAACTGTCACAGCTGGCTGGTCAACAAGGGGCTGATTGGAAGCCTTAGACCCCCTTGGCAATTTTACGTGGGACCAGAATGTTCTCGGGTTCTTTTCCAGATCATTTGCTGAGATGTGACGGTGGCAGTTGTTCTATGATTCGCACACACGAATGTCTACTAACATTCGCTTGTCATTTGTGCGTTCCCTTTTCAACCGAGAGTGCAGTATTTTTCTCAGCACCTTCTGAATTTCGTTATTAAACCATGTCGGTTCTCTTCCATCCTTTATCCACTTACTAAGTATCTAACTCTGGAGACCACGATTTCCAATCTGCTTGAACTTTGGCAATAGTTCCTCTACGTCCATCTTCCTGGAACTAAGTGATCTCAGTTCACTCTCTACGTGAGATACTAACAACTGCTTAACTGTTATTTCTAACAGAAACACTCTCCTAGTCTTCTCCACTGACCTATTGGCTTTCGTAATCATAGTTGCTTTAATCACATCATGAACTCTTATCCCCGTTTGTGTACTGACATTTTCGATAACGTACGGCCAATTTGTAGCTGCAAGGTCAAAGTTATTTCCACTGCGTGTGGGTCGCCTAGCTAGCTGCTCAAGACAGTTTTCAGAAAACGTGTTCAAAAGTATTTCCCATTACTGTCTGCCCTTGCCTCCCCCCCCTCCCCCCCCCTTCTCCCCGCAATGGATCCATAGACATCCATAGACATCGGTAGGTTAACGTCGCCTCCGAACACTACTGCGTGATCTGGGTATTTACAACCTATTGACAGTAGACTGTCTTTCATTGACTCTAGAACTGACACAGCGAAATCGGGTGGCCCGATAAAAACATCCACCGATTAATTTAGTTTCACGTGCACATGTTATACGTGACCAGATAACTTCACTGTGAAACTCCATTTCGACTGCAATAGAGAGACGATATTTCTGTGGCCTGCAATGTACACTCCCCCTCCTATGGCCTCTAATCTGTCTTTCCGATACACGTTCCACAACCCGCTAAATACCTCAGAGCTTTGCACTTTGGGTTTCAGCCAGTTATCGGTCCCAAGAATAATCTGAGCGCGAGAATTTTCCTGGAGGGTACTAAATTGGAGAACTTACGAAAACTTCGACAGACTAATGATAAAATTTTGACAGTCGAAGTGTCTTTATTCAGGAAACGGTCTAAGTCCTTTGCTGCGTATCGACTGGGAGTGTTCATCCGAGTATCTCAAACTACCGTCTAGCACTCAAAAAATACTCTGCTACCCAAATGGCTGCTTCCTTTGTATAGTGCACCCCCGATCTGCAAATCGAAACAGGATAACACAGGTCCAGAAATCTGAAGCCAAGACCGTCACAGAGTCGACGGAGCCTTAGGTTGAGACACTCCCATCGACTCCAAACCAAAGATCCCCCATCAACTCTGCGAAAAATGGTACAAATTGCGAGCTGTGCTTGCACCCCAGTCTTCACCACCTTCGTCAGCCGCCTGTACCAACTGAGCATTGCCTCAGAACCCACACGACAGGCGTCGTTCGTGCGGACGTGAGCCACGACATGCAGACCACTGCACCCTGCACGCTCAATTGCCACAGCTAAGGTCGACCTAACATCTCGGATGAGCCACTTCCCCTCCGCCCCCCCCCTCCCCCCGCCCCAGCAGACATATCGAGTAGACATAGGCTTTCTTTCCCGATAACTTGTAAACCCCTCCCCCCGTGTGCCTGCTCGGACCCTGCTGAAGGAGCGGGCACCTGCACACCCACAGGGTGAATGGGTGAGGCCAAACGGCCAGCCTAAACGTTGGCACTTCGTCCCGAGAGACGCGAACACTTTACCACTGCCAGTCACCCTGCTGTGAGGGCGGTACACTAGGTTTTTTAGCTGTTGCATCTTCCTGTTCCTTATCATATTCACATTGCTTAAGAATTCCACAAAGATAATAAAATTAATTTTCAGTTTTATTTGTGTCTTTATCAAAATATGTAACCATGTCATACGACGTTTTAATAGATCCTGCGTCTGCTGACTCATCAGTGAGAACACGGAATTTCGTATGTCTCAGTTCTTCTCCAATTTCTTTCTTATGGCTCTCTCCTATTGCAGTCTTTAAGATCTGGGAAAATTTAGTGCGAGGCAGATCTATAGCGTCGGCGATTTTGGCATCGGGAAAGTAACTCATAACTACACCCTCCTGGTGATCTACATTACTGAAAGGAAGGCTGTTCTTGCACGAATGCTGCGAATTAAATTTCAGCGATGTGAACCAGATTATTTGAACACTCATCGGTTGTAACTGATTCTACAAATGATTTCAAAATTGTCTGGCTTTTGGCTGACACCACCATTACCTTTTTGATATGATTTTTCCCTTTTAGTATATTTTTAACACATTCTTATTCAGACAAAGAAAGTTAAGTTACAGATTCTACATCAGCACACAACCAACATTTAAATCCAGGGTTAGTTCCCAGACATTTCTTCACTTTGGTTTCGTCTTTTACATTTGAACACGCCCGCTGTAGATTCTTGGGAGTACGATGACCACTATCACTGTCTTCTGGTTCCATTGACACATTTTGCCCTACTTAACACCTTATAAATCGCTCGCTGTCTTCAAGGGAACCGAAAAGCTAACTACAATCTCATATACAAAGACTGCACAGGATGAAAAGCTGTCAGTACCGTAAATTACCCTGGGGATTTATCTCGGGGAATAACCTAAGTTGACTTGTGCTGCTGTTGTGTAATGAAACTGGGGAATCCCACGTCTGGACAGACTGACATGTAGGCTGCACAAAATCGCGTTTGTGAAATAAATTGTCAAAATTAAGTAAATCATATACATTAAGTAATAAAGAAGATGCTATCTAAAAAACAGTAAACGTTTCAAAAGAAACTATAATAGATTTGCGATTCGAATCGTGGATCGTATGTTCATGTACAATCTTAAGTTATCGTACATGTATGATGCAGATAGCACGGTTGGCGACGCTGTTATTGGTAGCCATCGTTACATGTACACGTTTGTGCATTTCGTCGCCATTTTACCCTATTTGCCATTAATTCACACGGAAATTCTTTCAGTCCGACCATTTACATTATGGAGACGACTTTTCCTTTCATTGAACCCAGTTATCTTCAGTCTTGACACCACTCACCTTTAAAGAAGTATTCGCAACGTTATTACCCTAGAAAAGATCTCACTCACGATCACACACGTGCGTGTGCCACAACGACTCTCTGACGTCCCATCATTGGTTCTGATCCTGCCTTTGTTCAAGCTTTTTCGCACTGCCATATTCATGCGTAATGCCACTCAACCATAACGTCTGTGCTTTGTCGTAGGAAATGAAAAACATTAAAACTAGGAAAACACCAGTCCATTGCATTTTCAACAAAACAATTATTAAATGAGCTAATGTAATCAACATTTTTAGATAAGTACATCTTAGCTTTACGTTTAATGGCTTCCACCAGTGCGAGCATACAGTCAGTATGAAAAATTTCTCGCTACCCAGTCTCATATTACGAAAAATTTAATACTCAAAGCCTGGTTACTCGTACACTACAAGGTTCATGACAAACTGCACTACGGATGACATGGATCTCATCAAAGCTCCGAGATACGAACTGACCGAAGTCAAGCACAAGTAACACGTCATGGATCACATTTTGTTTAATAACGAAGTCACATTCATATGTGACTGCTGAACATGCGGAAGCGAGCAACCTCACACTATCACTGAATGGTAAAGAGGCGCATCGAGGATGAGTCTACGGTTGGATTTACAATGAACACTGTTTATGGACATGTCATTTTCGCATAAGGGACAGTGACAGGAAACATTTACGTTGATCTGCTGCAGAAACTCCTGGAACCACAACTTCTGCATGTTAGGATTGCCGACACTGTTGTTTTCCAATACGATGGAGCAGCCTGGGGTAATATACAGCAGATGAAAAGAAGTAGGTATCGAAGGAGATAGGAGCGTGTTGGTGATGAGGACTGGTAAATGGCGATTGTGACGACTTCTGGGAAGATATTTGTAAAATCGATGTAACATATATGAAAAAAAAAACATTTATCTGTGTTATTATATTTCGTTTCTGTTTGAACTGTTATCGATTACGTGTATTCTGTAAAAAAGGAAATAATTATTTTTCATTTTTATGTTTGTGTAATATTATATATGACCATTTTGCAAATAACTTCTGTGGTCGGCGAGTGTGGAAACCGAAGCAGACAATAATAATTAAAAATATAACAAAGATATACATTAGCAAATTAAATTCCTTGTAAATAGTGGAGGTTTAGACATTACTAGCTCTGTCTACTTGTAGCCGTGAATGTTGTAAGAGCTTGTGACGCTCTTTCTAACGCTTAGTTAGCTTTCTTTTGTTCTTTTATCGAGAAAGACGGCATTTGATACTGATGTACAAAAAAGGTGTGTACTTTGAATTTTATGTTGATTTTGAATATAGAAATTGTTAAAAATACTTGTAATAATTTATAGCTAGCTTGCCGAGAATTTCATTCCACATTTTAGACGTTTTCAGCGAATTTAGAATTTTCCGTGACGCAGTGCTGCGTCACGATCGCGGTAGCCGCTGCCGCGGCAAATTCAAACTATAATTGAATGAAAGCAGTTTTCCCGCTACTAAGCGGGCAGGTAAAGGTACATTAAAATTATTAATTTCAGCTTTCAGAGACCCCAGAGGAGAATTGTAGATTTTATTATGTTATTTTCAGATGAACATGGGCAACCACTAGTACAATATCAGTGTCGTAAGTAATTTACGTAAATCAGAGTGTTAAAACCTTACTTATGTGATATCAAAGATTGCTGTGTTGAAATATGGTCTGGCTTATAATATTAAAATCAATTTTCATTTTTAGTTTCATGCTCTCGTGTTACCCGTGGCCGTCAATAGTGTTCAAATATTAAAAAATCCACTGCAGCTTTTATGTTTGGTAAACACGGCATACTGTAACTTCTGTGCCTATAATAAGAGTAATTTTCAGTGCATTTCAGAGACGAAAGTATAGAAAGACATGTTGAATTTCGTAATCAGTTACAGTAATTATACAGTGTTCCATTTCTAACAAGTCACATAAGAATTACGAGAACGTAGTCTTACAAATTAAAGATCATATATTCACAGCAGGAAATCTTTTAGTGTTGTGCGTATCCCCACATAATAGATCAAAGGGCACAAAGTTAAAATTTTCAACTACGGAAACCAGTAGCGAGAACTGCATTTTATCTTTTGTGTTGTAGCAATAATCAACATATAGTTTACTTAAAGTGATATGCAACATAAAATGTATATAAAATCAAAGTGCACGGAGAAACGCAACACGGTGACGGGGTTTTGGTTGCCTGCGGGGGACAACAAGTGAGGGGTAACTGGTATTGGGATCTATAGATTGGAGAGGACAGGGGGATGGGGGCAAAAGAGAAGGGGAAAAGGAGGAGATGCGGTATGTGGAGGGGAGGTGGAGGGAGCCCTTGCAGTCGTGGATAGGCTAGGGGCATTCACGCTTGGTAGGATGGGTATATTTCGGGTCGAGGTCGTGTTAACGGAGACGGACATCGTTAACATTTCTTAGGGAGAGGACGCGAAGGATGTGCAGTAAGACTAGAAAGGAGTGTGGATACAATAAGATTGTTGGAGTCGAGTTCACAGATGGTGTAGGCTATTCAGAAGCGTTCGATGTGAGTGAGGAGAGGTGAGAATTTGATGAGTTGGTTAGGGCGCCTTTTGGGGAAGGAAAGAGGGACAAACAGCAGGGGGGGGGGGGGGGGGGAAGAGATATCCATACGCCATTTGCAAACTAAATGATGAGGTAGATCAACAACAGGCTCTGAGCACTATGGGACTTAACTTTTGAGGTCATCAGTCCCCTGCAACTTAGAACTGCTTAAACCTAACTAACCTAAGGACATCACACACATCCATTCCCGAGGCAGGATTCGAACCTGCGACAGTAGCGGCCGCGTGGTTCCAGACTGAAGCGCCTAGAACCCCTCGGCCACACTGGCCAGCTGAGGTAGATCCTGGATTGGTACACGTACGAGATAGTGGAGTGTTGTAGTATCCATGTTCGGTCGGTTAGTAGTTTTATTAGTTTTAGTCTTTTGTGGGCTTCCTGTTGGATAGTTAGTAGGCGAGGTTACCACGTTAGTTGCCAATCGAAGATTAGTCCAAAGTATTTTAGTGTGTTAGTTAGCTGGATGTAACGGCCGTAAATGGTGGCGGAGAAGTCATGTGGACGGAAGGTCATGGTGGTGCGTTTACTATTATTGCCTGGATTTGGAAGGGTTAATCTTAAGGAGTCCAAGTTTATAAAATGCGATATGAAGTGGCTTAAAACTGAACTAAATAATCGTGTGAGTGAGCAAATAAATGAACGCAGACCGCTGGCAGTCTTGACAGACAAATAATTAACAAGCGAGTTTCTTTGACTATTTTGTTATATTCCCTCGTTAATATGTAAGCTATTAGAGAAGAATATGATGACACAGTAACTGTTTCGTTTTACGTCTATTTTCGTAGTACTCTGCCATTCATTTAACCATAATCAAACAGCAGAAATCTTTAAGATATTGTCTGTAGCTCTGGTTTAGAACGGTGGAGTTCTCACTGCCCTACTCGTAGCTGTTGAGAATTCATTAATCGTACCGGTACGACATAGGCGTTGATAGAAATCACATATCACCTAAAAAGCTTTTTTCAGCTGATCAATATGACGAAGAGAGCGTACAAAAAGTGGAAGCAAGAGGATATGGTCGACGCTTTACTGAAAACTCAGAAGGATGAAACTTGTTTTAATGAAGCATGTAAAGGACATAACATTGGAAAGATTTAGTTAAACCATCAAAATTTGGAAGACCTAATGATATGAGTTGGAAGATGTACAAGTGTAGCATATTATTAATTTAGAGTCCAGTTTCTTCAGAGTAACTATTAATGAATGAAGGAAACGTCCCTATCAACATGTTGAAAAATATCAACAACTACAACGGTTCAATAGCGGAAAAATTCGTCAAGTATAAAATGGTATTACAGATTTATGAAAGATTATCCCACTCTGTCCTTGCGAGCTAATGGCACGAAGGAAGGGCTTTAATAAAGAAGTGCTAATGAGTTTTTGATAAATATGAGGAAATAGTTGATGAACGTTAAGTTTACTACGTACCAAATGCATAAAGTGTGAAAATATCCATTATACGAGTTTCAAAAACTTTAAAAAGCAGACACCAAGCGGGTGCCGTCACAAGCGGAGAATGGTGTCTTCAAACGGCGTGTTTATGTACTTTGTACTGTGAATGCAGCAGGCCCATTCATACCTTCAACATTAATAATAAAGTGCAGCAGCATGAATGACGCCTTAGAAAGAAGAGCGCCACCAAATTCAACATTTTGATGCTCTACAAATGGAAGGATAACATCAAAATTGTTTTTCCGATAGCTAGAACGTGTCTTAAAACGTACAAAACTAAGAAAAAGGGACCAGAAACAAATTTTGCTTTTACGGGATGGATATAGCAAATACACACAAACACACACACACACACACACACACACACACACACACACACACACACACACACACCAAAAATTAAGAGGCAGTTAAGCTGGCCGTGGTTATAGTGTACTCATGCTATTATATCCTACTCACACGACTCATCGTCTGCTGTCATTGGACACATCGCTCTGTAAAATACTAAATAACAGCTACAGTATAGAAGCGTATTCGTGGCTACGTTCAAATCAGGGCAATGTCATAGAAAAGTTAGAATGCAGAACTCTTGGGTAATAAATACCTCAGATCAGTTTCTGTGGACATAGCACCAAACAGTTTTAAGACAACAGGCTTGTGACCATGTAGCAGAAATGTAGTCAAAGAAGAGGAATTTGTAGCTGCTGCAGAACATATTGCTGATCAATCACACCAAGAATCGGAAAATGGAACTGAAACAACAACAAGGAAATTCTGGAAGCTCGCATAACAGTGCAACACTACTCAACGACGGGTGTGGACTTTTTACAGGTACAATGTCTCAAGAATGACAACTGGAAAACTATATTGCAACAGTTACTGAAATTAACAGTCAACGAATAATTTATTTGTTGAACACTTTATCTCCTATCTCGTGTATAACAACAGTTACTTAGAAAAATACGAAACTACTTATATCGATATCGAAATTAAGAGCAAATTCTTACAGAAAGGATAACAAGCCAAAGAAAAGTACAACAAAAAGAAGGAACCTGTGTGCAAATCATTAAAAGAGACGGAAGGTGAACACTTAAAAAGAATAAAATTTAAAAAGAGGACAGAGTCAGTTGGTTAAGTCAACTATGTAAGGAAGATCGAGAAGAAAACATAGTTCAGTGTATGAAACATAAGATAAGGGACGGGTACATGACATATGCGATGGAATGGAAAGTAAAAGTAAAATACTTCTGTGATAACTGTGTACATACCAGTTGATATTCGATATGAAAATGCAAGCAGTTCAATTTGTTAATAGTTTATGTTTTGTTCTCTATGCGTAATTTTATTACGTTTAAGTATGGAAGTGAAGTTACGTTTATGGTTTGCAATTTGTTATTGTCACGTTTTGTTACGTTATTCCACAGAGTTATTATATCGTCACTGGTATGCTAACCTTGAGTACCATTTAGCCGATAAGGCACACGGAATAACAGAGTAGGTGCCTTAATAGTACAGAAGGTACAGATAAGAAAAATGCTGAAAACTCATTTAGATAGATTATTTTTCTGTCTGCGAGGAATCTGGCTGTAGCTAATAGCTTAAAAAATAAAGATTCAGTGGACTCAATAGAAACTGTGTTATTTAGTCGCAAGTTACTCTAAAAAATACAATAATTCTCCCTTTTGAGATACGATTTGAGAAACCTTAACCTACAACATATACGAATGTAGTATTTACGCACTGGCTCATTACTGACTGCAATAAAAGTTTGTTTCAGCGTGCTCCTCTAGAGAGATGTGCTCTCACATATTTTCAAAGTTCGAGTGTAATTGGCCATTGCCTATTGCTGCATTCGCTATGATACCGCCCCATGATCCAAGAACAGTACTCATCTTCTTTACTTGCGGATTCAGGATACATTTCAGTTTCACAACCACCTTCATCCCATTAAAATTATTGGTATGTTTAATAACCTCTAATATCTCTCTCCATGTCGTATCATAATATCCGCGCGTGACATCTGGAAGAAGAGTTTTACCAAATAGAATGTGATGCTCTCCTGATCGCAGAACATATTTCCCAACAGTCTTTATATGCGTGTTTCTCCCAAGTTGGGTCTTTAAAAAGATTCATGTAACAACGCCGGTAATGACGCAGAATATTTTATCGAGTTAATACTAGTTACATCCTCGCAACTTAAGATAACCTCGGAACCCTGATGAAACTATGACATTTCATGTATCGGTGAGAAAAACAATACAACTGCCTTCAATGAGAGATCATACCGAAAGATATATCAAGAAATCGTAGGACATACAGATCAGACGAGGTTCAGATCCACAGTTCTTACATCATCATCCGTGGATGGTCTTGCGTTGAAATTCAGTGCAGCAGGAAGTAAGCCAAAACATCAACGGTTATCCAAAAATTTGCTTCAAGTGCTGAGGACAATAGAGCAAACAAAGAGCACAGACTTGATTTCTGCTAGATTTTACGAAGAATACTTTTCTCACTCATTGGCTTTCCTAGCTGATTACCGTCTGTAAATAACTTGCGTTACACATGTCTATGTCGTTGTGGCGATCAGTCGACGACTGCTTCGAGCAGTTATCTGCACTAGTCTAAACTGTATAAAGCTCTTCAGCTCTGCGTAACTACTGCAATTTACATAAATTTGAACCGCAATTTACATTAATTTGAACCTGATTACTATACTCTAGCCCCGGTCTTCTACTATACTTTGAACCCTCCACACTTCCTCCATTTCTAAACTGGAATTCCACGATTCCTTTCGATGTGTCGTATCAAAATGAAAGTTTTCTGTCGTATTTCCACATTGCTAACCTTCAGTTACTTACTTGTCGATTGTTAGCGACAGACTTCTGTTGTTATCTCAGAACCCACTGATCGACTTTCACCTCAGCGTGTGCTACGGTAGTTATTCTACTTGAGTTCTTTTGGACGTGAATAACCTAAGCCAGCCACGAGAAGGAGAGCGCAGACGTTAGGCATGCTTTCACAAATTCCGAAGGAAAACACTGCCTGCGTATTATTTCTATTCTGTACGAGGCTGTGATAGAGGAAGGTGTCCTTTCTTACGATGTAAAATGATATACCATTGAAACCGACTGTATATACCTGCGGTCGTTCAATAGGTGACCCAATCATTTTTTCCCTGAAAGCGTGTTGGTATTATTACGGATTTAAATACGCCACACTATTCTATTCCCCGCAGTTTTTGCTATAAAATCCTGTTTTTCAACATCATCGCCGTTCAGAACGACAGACTTATGCTACCTCACTGGGTGGGCCTGTAGCCTCGCGTAATACCATTCTACTGACCAACGTCGGAACCATCGTCTTGCTATATCAGCGAGCTCTCCATCACCCACGTACTGCTTCCCGCAGAGTGCATCCTTCATTGGACAAACAGATGGAAGTCTGACGGTGCGAAAGCTCAGCACACAACTCTGCGTGAATCAGCACGACTAACGGAGAAATACAGTTGTGCACCATGGTGTTTGATTATGATTCATCGACCACTTAGAGAGAGAGAGCCCACACATTTTAACATTGCAGGAGTGACAACTGTGTGCGGGCGGCCGGCAAGCGGGTTATCAGACAGATTTACGCGACCTTGTTGCAATGGTGACAGACCCCTCGCCCAATGACTCACCATGATTTTTTTCACTGCCAGGTCTCTGTTGACATTCTGCAAGCGTCTTGAATATCTGCGACACTCCAGTTTTCCGCCAAAACACTCTCAATGACAGCTCTCTGCTTTTAACGCATCTCCGTTACAGGCGCCAGTTTGAAGGCTATGTATAGCGACACAACCTATCGGAATTTCAGTGAACTACAGGGTAGGAAGCAGAAATATACCACGATGTCTCACATCAAATTATGCATTTTTGACCAAAATGGTGGAGGAAAAAAATACCTTTCATTACTTATTGACCGCGCCTCATACATGACGAGAGGACTGTGAGAGTGAGCAATAAATGAAAGTAGCAGTGGGTTTGTAAGTGTGAAATACGTGTGTGAAATTAAAGATCCTCTTAAACGACTATTCTGCATCAGAGATTACCATTTTTTCGTTACTACGTATCGTTCGAGAAATGTTGCACTGTCGACATTTATCTAGATCAGACACAATGCCATGGGAGAGTGCCTTTCTGCGATTGCGGTTCATTTTGGCAGTTCCTGTTTATAAACGACATTTAGTTGGCCGTCAGGTTATGCAAGTCGGTATTTCATTCACCACATACGTTTTGCATCTTCTATTCTTTTCAGACCTTTGTGAAAGAACTGGTCCTTCTATTCTGTGCTGAGACCAGGAACTGTTCCAACTAACCTTAATTAGATCCGTCTAGGTTAAAAGAGGTCCATTGCTTAAAAAATACTGATATCGGTTAAATTTTGATAACTGAGTATACTGTGGGACGAGTTTTCGGCATCTAATGTGGACATTATCGAAGTTTTATGTTTCCTTTTGCACAAACAATGTCTAACATTTTCTGACACCCACTGCGCCAAGATGTCTGAAGTTGGCACTATCTTTTTTTTTATTATAGCGCACAACGGGTATGTCTAGGGCAGACGAGGTGTGAAACCTGGCTTGCAGCCGACAATGGAAAGACATCAGATAAACTTAATCAGGATCGCTATGCATGAAGAAAATCCTAACTGGCTGAGGAACAAATCCTTCCCTAACTGAATCTAGTTAAACGACTAGATATCACTCATTCATGAAGTACACAAAAAAATGCTCCCGACAACTGAATTAGCTATCATAGATACTTCCTACCACGGTAATAGTATCTCACATCCAAAATCACATTTCATGTGAGCACAGCAATAGCAGTCACACTCAACAGACCCTAGTCAGCGTCTGCTGACTCTGAGAAACTTCCAGCCTGCAGCAACTCTGTAAACAGAGACAGATAAAAACTTGGAGGTGGCGAACTGACCAGTCAACAAAGTGACTTCGCAGTGGTACCGAGTGCCTCCTCCAATCAGGAGATAGTAGAGACAGCACCTGTTTTTGTTTTCAGTATTTCCTATTGACTCAGCATCAAAAATCGAAACAATCGTTTTCCTTGCTCAAGGATCTTCAATGAATCAATCGGGAAGCCACTCGTTAAGAATGATAGACCTCCCCCCCCCCCCCCCCCCCACTCTTCTGACCCTCAGGACCACAAGGTAGCCTCGGGGAAAAAAGACCAACGGTTATTCCAAGGTACTAAGACGAAACCGAAGAGGACCACCTAAATTTGTCGAAGGGCGTGCCTTTGTATTTACACAGACTTCCAATATCAAACAATCATCCATGTTCAGGAAAGGTGGGTAAAGGTTGCGTAATATGATGAATATCGAGTGTAATAAAATTGAGAATAAAAATTAAATGCATTCCCAGTGAAAATTTTGTCCCTGGAATGACAAAAAAATCTAAGGAACGCAAGCGGAAAAGAGACACTTTACAGAACTTAAAAAAGTTACGGCCCCTTCCGACATAAAATATTTGTATTCCCGAGATACAACAATAATTATAAAGGTCAACGGAAATTTCGAAGCGTTATTTCTGGTAGGCACCTTTCATAAATTAAATTAAGTACCAATTTTGTAATTTACCAGAAGTGAATAACCCTGAGACTTAGCGCCAAGGAATGAAACAAAATATTGTCATTATAGTATACAGGGTGTTACAAAAGGGTACGGCCAAATTTTCAGGAAACATTCCTCACACACAAAGAAAGAAAATATGTTATGTGGACATGTGTCCGGAAACGCTTACTTTCCATGTTAGAGCTTCTCTTCAAATCACATTAATCATGGAATGGAAACACACAGCAACAGAACGTACCAGCGTGACTTCAAACATTTTGTTACAGGAAATGTTCAAAATGTCCTCCGTTAGCGAGGATACATGCATCCACCCTCCGTCGCATGGAATCCCTGATGCGCTGATGCAGCCCTGGGGAAAGCGTATTGTATCACAGCCGTCCACAATACGAGCACGAAGAGTCTCTACATTTGGTACCGGGGTTGCGTAGACAAGAGCTTTCAAATGCCCCCATTAATGAAAGTCAAAGGGGTTGAGGTCAGGAGAGCGTGGAGGCGATGGAATTGGTCCGCCTCTACCAATCCATCGGTCACCGAGTCTGTTGTTGAGAAGCGTACGAACACTTCGACTGAAATGTGCAGGAGCTCCATCGTGCATGAACCACATGTTGTGTCGTACTTGTAAAGGCACATGTTCTAGCAGCACAGGTAGAGTATCCCGTATGAAATCATGATAACGTGCTCCATTGAGCGTAGGTGGAGGAACATGGGGCCCAATCGAGACATCCCAGAAAATACCTGCCTATACGTTCACAGAAAATCTGTGTTGATGACGTGATTGCACAACTGCGTGCGGATTCTCGTCAGCCCACACATGTTGATTGTGAAAATTTACAATTTGATCACGTTGGAATGAAGCCTCATCCGTAAGAGAACATTTGCACTGAAATGAGGATTGACACATTGTTGGATGAACCATTCATAGAAGTGTACCCGTGCAGGCGAATCAGCTGCTGATAGTGCCTGCACACGCTGTACATGGTACGGAAACAACTGGTTCTTCCGTAGCACTCTCCATACAGTGACATGGTCAACGTTACCTTGTACAGCAACAACTTCTCAGACGCTGACGTTAGAGTTATCGTCAACTGCACGAAGAATTGCCTCGTCCATAGCTTTGACTTATGTCACGTACATTTTCATTTTTGTGAGTATTTACATTTGCCTGTTATGCAACAGCTTGTTCAGTGTAAATACACTCCTGGAAATGGAAAAAAGAACACATTGACACCGGTGTGTCAGACCCACCATACTTGCTCCGGACACTGCGAGAGGGCTGTACAAGCAATGATCACATGCACGGCACAGCGGACACACCAGGAACCGCGGTGTTGGCCGTCGAATGGCGCTAGCTGCGCAGCATTTGTGCACCGCCGCCGTCAGTGTCAGCCAGTTTGCCGTGGCATACGGAGCTCCATCGCAGTCTTTAACACTGGTAGCATGCCGCGACAGCGTGGACGTGAACCGTATGTGCAGTTGACAGACTTTGAGCGAGGGCGTATAGTGGGCATGCGGGAGGCCGGGTGGACGTACCGCCGAATTGCTCAACACGTGGGGCGTGAGGTCTCCACAGTACATCGATGTTGTCGCCAGTGGTCGGCGGAAGGTGCACGTGCCCGTCGACCTGGGACCGGACCGCAGCGACGCACGGATGCACGCCAAGACCGTAGGATCCTACGCAGTGCCGTGGGGGACCGCACCGCCACTTCCCAGCAAAT
The DNA here is from genome assembly GCF_021461385.2 of Schistocerca piceifrons. Lineage (NCBI taxonomy): Eukaryota > Metazoa > Arthropoda > Insecta > Orthoptera > Acrididae > Schistocerca > Schistocerca piceifrons. Next base: position 977,548,928 of record NC_060139.1, on the reverse strand, counting down.
TAGGGACACTGTTGCTCCTGGGGTATCGGCGAGGACCATTCGCAACCGTCTCCATGAAGCTGGGCTACGGTCCCGCACACCGTTAGGCCGTCTTCCGCTCACGCCCCAACATGGTGCAGCCCGCCTCCAGTGGTGTCGCGACAGGCGTGAATGGAGGGACGAATGGAGACGTGTCGTCTTCAGCGATGAGAGTCGCTTCTGCCTTGGTGCCAATGATGGTCGTATGCGTGTTTGGCGCCGTGAGGTGAGCGCCACAATCAGGACTGCATACGACCGAGGCACACAGGGCCAACACCCGGCATCATGGTGTGGGGAGCGATCTCCTACACTGGCCGTACACCACTGGTGATCGTCGAGGGGACACTGAATAGTGCACGGTACATCCAAATCGTCATCGAACCCATCGTTCTACCATTCCTAGACCGGCAAGGGAACTTGCTGTTCCAACAGGACAATGCACGTCCGCATGTATCCCGTGCCACCCAACGTGCTCTAGAAGGTGTAAGTCAACTACCCTAGCCAGCAAGATCTCCGGATCTGTCCCCCATTGAGCATGTTTGGGACTGGATGAAGCGTCGTCTCACGCGGTCTGCACGTCCAGCACGAACGCTGGTCCAACTGAGGCGCCAGGTGGAAATGGCATGGCAAGCCGTTCCACAGGACTACATCCAGCATCTCTACGATCATCTCCATGGGAGAATAGCAGCCTGCATTGCTGCGAAAGGTGGATATACACTGTACTACTGCCGACATTGTGCATGCTCTGTTGCCTGTGTCTATGTGCCTGTGGTTCTGTCAGTGTGATCATGTGATGTATCTGACCCCAGGAATGTGTCAATAAAGTTTCCCCTTCCTGGGACAATGAATTCACGGTGTTCTTATTTCAATTTCCAGGAGTGTATTTTGCAGAACTTCTATTATTAATTTTCAATAATATAAATTATATTGCAATCCTGTCGTCGGTATGTGTAACGTCCTTCGAGTATCATTCCTAGAAACTTCTCACATTTGACTATTATTACTCAAGACCGTAGAGTACAATAACTCTCACAGAGATTGATGATAATTTTAGGAGGAATTTGTTGAAATTTTTCAAGACTATCTATCAAAGAAGTTTTGTACTATTTAGTGGATAATTACGTATTTGAACTGTGATTGTACATTCTGAATGGGTACAATTTCCAAGCACTAAGGGTTGTGTAAAGCGTTCAGCTTTTTCTCTTACCTTCAAATCCACAGTTTAATTTTCGCTATGTGGTTTGCTGTGATAGTGTACATGATAAGCCCAGCAGTCATTGGCCATACCAAAGCAGAACAATAATGAGTGCTTCTTATTGATCTGTCCATAATTAGTGTATGGATAAGATTTTCTGTCTTATAGTGTGAAATAATGTATTGCTGAAAGTGACTGTATTTACACATGCTGAGGAGTATATATATGACACATAGAAACTATTGCTGTTTTCACAAGTGTGTGTGTCTGTGTGTGTGAAACAGCAATAGTTTGTAGGTGTCAGACACTGTTTTAAAAGCAAAGCTCCCCTCATCTGACGAATCCAGAGAAAGCTATCCGTTATGCACTTCTCACACTTCTGATGTCTTGATTTTTCTTTTCTCCTGCATTAACTGTCAAATTTCACAGTCTTCAACAGCCTTTCTTGATTTTTTCTTAGTAACTTTTCGCCTGAAATCTTTTTGTCTTACATCTCCTCTGCTTAGTTGACAACATTAAGACATGTGTCTCTTCTTAAAACTCTGCTTGTCTTTGCATGCTCTAACTGCATTCTTTTAGCCATTATGATAATTCCCTGTTCTACACAAAATCTTATGATCTTCGTCACAAAGAAACTCCCAAACTTTCCTAAAATGATTACTCTTTCTCACTGATTAAACGACTTGTCCTTTCTATTCGTCATTAGGATACCAGGCACTATTATCGATTGACTCCAATCATTCGTCGATTTTTCCTTAACATAATTTTGCACAGTTAAAAGTTTTCCTACTAGACGAAAGCGATTTCTGCACAAATAAACTGCATACATTCCACAGTTTATTAGAATATCTAAAATACTTCATACTTCATTTACACTTAAATATAAAATAACGAAAAAACTTGCGGTGCAACTTATATCACATTATCATTATATACTTATTTGACCACTGAACATGCACTGCGTTATGTGGCGGAGGAAATGTCCATTACAGTGTCACCACAGAATAAGGAAAGATGCAATCAGCGGGCATTTGCAGTAAACAAAGGAGACATAAAGCAAAAAGAAAAAATGCATTCCCAATTGACTAGCAAAGATTTCTTTACGCATTGCCTTGCTTCCTGAATGTCTTTTACACAAGAATAATGTATTTGACGACTTCTGTAAGAGATGTCTGCCACGATAACTGTTGGCTACCTCACTATACTCACATTCACTGTTAGAGTTTCAAGTGAGTTTTTTATATTGTTCCTGCAAACATCAAACGCATCACCAAGTATTCGAATCTATTGATTTTTGATGCATTATATTTAATTAAAATTTCGCGCATGCAACAACCTATACTTGCTTGTAATGTTTGAAAAATTGTGTCATTCTCTTTGCGTGGTTGTCTGAACATAGGATGTTTATCTCAGTTTTATTCTGATTCAGAACAGAAGGCTTTGTTTCGGTTCCGATATAACAGCTATTTCTAGGCACTTTTCTTTAGTTGGTTGCTGAAGCACAGCTCATTGTAAGACAAACAGTCAGTCCCATGGCATACTGCAGCTATTGGTTTTTTTTTCTCAAGTAAGACATTAACATTTACTGTGGCGCAGAGACTGTTTTCTTGTCATATTTGTTCTTTTATTCCGTTATTGCGGTTAGTTAAACATTATGAAGTTTGCTATTCATTGAGTTACTCAAGAATGTCATTCAACTTGAATCGATGAATGACTTTCAAATCATATGACTAACGTACTTTTTCTTCTGCCTTCAAACACTTGCTGACCACCAGAAGCGGACGACTGCTTACAGATTTATCTTATCTAGGGTATTTATTTATTTCTTCCATTCGGTGTGGAAAACAATTCTTACAGCACATGGCTATGGAGTCTGTCTTCTTGCTAGCTAATTAGTTTGTGTCCTGGATTAGTTTCACATTAGAAATATGTTGGTGCCAAAATCGATTTTGCTTTCACCGCATGCATTCCGTGTATTTCGAGTAGCAAAAGTGATACGTGTTATTAATTTAGCAACGAACCAATAGTTCAAAGAATGTTTAATGCAGTCTTTTTCCGAATTTTATTTTTTGTTTTTATTTCAGTGACAGATACACTTCCGTGAACTTTGCGCTCTGCTATGGTCCATTCATGCGTTCCAGCGCAGTTTGGACGAAATGTATCTGCCCAAGTGGCGTTGGTCTTTGCATCTCTCGATTAGGCTCTATTAAGTTGTCAGTTTTCGGATGACATCTCTGCCAAGTAGTATTACCTCTACTCCGAGGGTTCTGATCGCATTCAATGGATGCTGAATCTGTAGGGTGAAGATAGCATAACAAGTGTACGCAAATGACCTCACTCTAAGTTATAAAAACAAGGTGGGATCAGTTGAGCTGGCGTACTCAACGAATAACAAAGAACCGGGAGAGCCAGGATTACGAGAGATAGAATTATTTTGTAACGACAATCTGTACAATCGCGCTATCTACAGATATGTACGCATCTGGTACATAGAAATAAGTTTCGTAGGAGAAGGCACATTACGGGAGGTTTTCGCAAAGTTCCATCAATGTTTTATCCAACGGAGTCCTAAACAACTTATGACCGTTATATACCCCCATATAAATTATTCGCAAGTGTGGACAAATTTCCAGGGCATGATTTTATCCACAAACATCGGAGATATGGGTTACAGCTCATTACATACACGTATCTACCCACTCTAAGAGCTATAAAACTAAATTGAGCTTCTTAGCGTTAAATGAAGTGTGTAATTGTGAAGCAAATGTGATGTTGTAAACTTAGCTGATATACGTGCCACAGGTGGAGGTCCATGTTTACCCTATCTATGCCACTGTAATGAGCTTTCGAAGTGCCTTAGGCAATCTTAAATACTGCACTGAGAAGGTGTTTGAATGTTGTGCAGGTGTGGTTGAATTTAGTGGAGCTAAACTTCTTACTGTTGTTCTTTATAGATCCCCAGACTCCGTTTTCACAACATTTTTGCTAAAGCTAGAGGAGGTTCTTGGTTCACTTTATAGGAAATACAAAAAGTTAGTTATTTGTGGTGACTTCAATATTAAATGTATAAGTGATTGTGCAAGGAAAAGGATGCTGGTATACCTCATTAATTCATATAATATTATCCAAACCGTATTCTTTCCAACGAGAGTGCAAGGGAACAGTAGAACAACCATATACAATATTTTTGTTCATTCCTCATTACTAGAAGGACATTCTGTTAGGAAAAAGGTGAATGGCCTTTCAGATCATGATGCCCCAATTTTAACTCTAAAAGATTTTTGTGCTGCAACACATGTTAAATATAGTTATTAACTTCTTAGGAAAGCTGATCCAGTTGTTGCAGAGACCTTTGTAAACCTTATCAAGGAACAAGAGTGGCAAGATGTTTATAGTGCTGATACAGTAGACGATAAATATAATGCTTTCCTCAAGACTTCTCTCGTGCTCTTTGAAAGTTGCTTTCCGTTAGAACGTTCAAACAGGGTACTATCACAAACAGGCAGCCTGGGTGGCTGACTAAAGGGATAAGAATATCTTGTAGAACAAAGTGGCAATTATATCAAAACGTTAGAAACAGTCACAATCTAAATGCAGCAGCCCATTACAAACAGTATTGTAAGGTGCTTAAAAAGTTATTAGGAAGGCAAAAAGTATGTGGTATGCGGATAGAATAGCTAAGTCTCAGGATAAAATTAAAACCATATGGTCAGTCGTAAAGGAAGTGGCTGCTCTGCAGAGACAGGTCGAGGATATAAAATCAGTGCATAGTGGGAATGTCCGTGTTATTGATAAGTTGCATATATGTACAGTATTTAATAATCAATTTCTGAATATAGCAGGTGAACTAAATAGAAACCTAGTCCCAACAGGGAATCACATAGCGCTCGTAGAAAAAAGTGTTCCGAGATTGTTACCTGAAATGCTTCTCCATGATACAGACAAGAGGGAGATAGAGTTAATAATTAAATCACTAAAGACCAAGAACTCTCATGGATATGACGGGGTATCTAGCAGAATATTGAAGTATTGTTCTATGTATGTTAGCCCAGTACTTAGCCATATCTGTAACTTTTCCTTTAGGAGTGGTCGGTTTCCTGACCGATTAAAGTACTCGGTAGTGAAGCCACTTTATAAAAAGGGAGACAGGGATAATGCTTACAATTATAGACCTATTTCTATACCATCGGTGTTTGCTAAAGTTATCGAGAGGGTTGTGTATACAAGGTTACTGGAGCATTTAAATTCACATAATTTGCTGTCAAATGTTCAGTTTGGTTTTAGAAATGGCTTAACAACTGAAAATACTATATTCTCTTTTCTCTGTGAGGTTTTGGACGGATTAAATAAAAGGTTGCGAACGTTAGGTGTTTTCTTTGATTTAACGAAGGCTTTTGACTGTGTTGACCACAAAATATTACTGCAGAAGTTGGACCATTATGGAGTAAGGGGAGTAGCTTACAACTGGTTCGCCTCTTACTTTAAGAACAGAAAGCAGAAAGTAATTCTCCACAATATTGAGAGTGGTAGTGATGTTCAGTCCCAATGGGGCACTGTTAAGTGGGGCGTTCCCCAAGGGTCGGTGATGGGGCCACTGCTGTTTCTTATTTATATAAATGATATGCCTTCTAGTATTACAGATGATTCAAAAATATTTCTGTTTGCTGATGACACCAGCTTGTAGTGTAGGATCTTGTGTGTAATACTGAAACATTATTAAGTAATGTAGTTCACGAAATAAGTTCGTGGCTTGTGGAAAATAAGTTGATGCTAAATCACAGTAAGACTCATTTTTTATAGTTTCTAACTCACTGTTAAACAAGAACTGATATTTTGATCAGACAGAATGGGCATATTATAAGCGAAACGGAACAGTTCAAGTTCCTAGGCGTTCGGATAGATAGTAAGCTGTTGTGGCAAGCCCATGTTCAGGATCTTGTTCAGAAACGAAATGCTGCTTTATTTACCATTAGAACAGTATCTGATATAAGTGACATTTCAGCACGAAAAGTAGTCTACTTCGCATATTTTCATTTGCTTATGTCATATGGTATTATTTTTTGGGATAATTCTTCTGATTCAGAAAGGGTATTTTTGGCACAAATACGGGCTGTTCGAGCTATGTGTGGTTTAAGTTCGAGAACCTCTTGTCGAGCCCTATTCAATAGTCTGGGAATTTTTACATTGCCCTCACAGTATATATTTCCTTTAATGTCGTTTACTGTCAGCAATATTAGCTTATTCCCAAGAGTTAGCAGCTTTCACTCAGTTAATATTAGGCATAAATGAAATCTGCATGTGGAATACACTTCCTTGACTCTTGTGCAGAAAGAAGTGCTGTATTTTGCTGCATCCATTTTCAATAAGCTACCACAAGAACTCAAAAATCTTAGCAGTAGCCCAACACTTTTAAGTCTAAACTGAAGAGTTTCCTCATGGCTCACTCCTTCTATTCTGTCGAGGAGCTCCTGGAAGAGCTAAAAAATTAAGCAAATTCCAGTGTTACATTGCTGATTTTCTTTATTTAAACTTACGACTTGTCGCCTGAATATGTTTCTTATATTTCATTTTATCTGTTTCTACAATCGTGTTATAATATCAGGTATTGACTCGTTCCATGACCATGGAGACTTATCCTTAATGTGGTCTTACGGAACAATAAATAAATAAATAACATCGTAGTGGATGGTGTTGACGCAGATGCATATGATTGAGTAATTACAAATAAAGTTTCCTGTGGCTGCAAAGGTAGTTATATACTACTTTACATGATCGATTTTTGGACTACGAGTCCCATCCTCACATTCGCCTCAAGTGCACATCGAATCGACGGTGTATATTGTTTCTCTGAATACCTTTTTTCGGAATGGCATCTGGCTGTTAACTAAATAAAAAGTGTGCTAGACCCACGTCTACAACACCAGCAGTGTCGTGACATCGTGTGTGGTGCTGTGGACGTGGGGCTTGCGTGTTTGTCATTCGGTTGTCAGCCACCTGTGATGTGAAAGAAAATGCCTAACATCAAAATGGCTCTGAGCACTATGGGACTTAACTACTCAGGTCATCAGTCCCTTAGAACTTAGAACTACTTAAACCTAACTAACCTAAGGACATCGCACACATCCATGCCCGAGGCAGGATTCGAACTTGCGACCGTAGCGGTCACGCGGTTCCAAACTGAAGCGCTTAGAACCGCACGGCCACACCGGCCGGCTGCCTAACATCGATTAGATGTTTATTTAAGGTATACCTGAAGACAGGAAACCGATCGTGTAATGAGGGTCTGAGTCATAAAATCATCCTTGTACCCAAAGGCTGTTTTTGGTACAAATGCTATCTTTGACTAATTTTCGGAATGCGAAGAGTCTATTATTGTTTGCTACTAAGGGCAGGAAACTGAACTTCTTGGAAAGTACGTTGGTCAACTATCATAATTACATTAACACTCTTAAAAAACGAGACAATATTTGACGAAAAACAAAAGATTTATTTTTTGTTTATATTTGAGCCAAAGGATATTAATGAAAACTCAAAACTGAACAAAACTCAACTCGAACACAAGAACAAGTAAGTAAACGGAACAAATAACTTGAAGATAACAAAAAAATCGGAACATACAAGAACTATTGGAACAAATAAATCTTTTCGTTAGTTGGTAGAAGCAGCAACCGAAGCATGGCTGCTGAGATCCTTGGCTACCGCTCCTCCACATCTTCACTTGGTGTTTCCTAACCAGCTGCGTCCACCTACGAAGACATGATTGCTATAGTTACGACAAAAACGTTCTTTATCTAGAACTTACATAAAAATGAGAGTGACGAACTGAGTTAATAGGAACTACCATTCTCATTCTTACGTGTGTGGTGCAAAAACAAGAAAAAGAAAATGAAGCTCTAACGATATTCATAATAGCTGAGAGCTAATAAATAAAGACACTTTTACATGGCCTCTCAGGCGTGTTACAAATTATAAACTTGTAAGCTGCGGTATTTAGCGAACGATGTTGAGGCAGAGTGGATGGCATCTAACTGTTATAGAGCAGTGGACAAAATATATCATCGTGCGTCTAAGTGCGGATAAGGAACGCCCAGTCATGTTCACTGCAAAGAAGACCAGACCTGAAGGGCAGACGTTAAATCAATAACACACGGATACAGTGGACCAACTAGGTCTGATACCTAGGTGTCTTATTAGACAATAAACTTATAAAGCCACACATAGAAGCGAAGAAAGAGAAGATGATCAGACTAATTCATGCCCTACATCCATTAACAGAAAGCGAAAAACTTGAATATCAATACAAAAATAAGACGTTATGTTGGACTCACGATTAAGGCCATGACATACAGAAGTTTCTATTGGGGCACAATATACTAGACAAATATAAAAACTCCTCAAGTCATATGAAGGAGATGCTTGTGACTCATTTTCAAAGAACCCAGGTAGTCCTGAACCAGAAAACTGTATAATGAACTTAATGAAGTCATGATAGGCAGTTGGTTGAACAAAATGGCAGAAACAGCTTGAGAAAGTTGTAAATCTCAGACCAGCCTCACATCATTTAGAATATACGAGCACAGTTAGTCGCCAGAGATGGCCTCGCATAAGAGTCACGAGCAATGACAGAAGTACAACAACATCCAGTAAAGGAGCTCAATGTAAATCTTTCCTTGAAGGTCAGTCTGATGTGGGTGTAGTTTCTGTTATGGGTTTCTCTGTTCTGAATTTGATGACGTTAATCTAAAACGGATAGCTCAACTTCTTCCGAACAGTCTTGTAACTGGTAATTGGGTAATGGTGTACTGCTGCTCAATGAAGAACTATGTGTCAGTTATAAGCGTTATGCGATTTCAGCTCTTATGAGTCCTCCAAAATTACACATTTCCTCTCATTCCCTCAGCGCACATCTACTTATTCAATGCACTTTGCACATTCTGGACACCCAACATCGTTTAAAATAAATACGGATATATGTGGTATTATGCTGGGTTTCTGCGTGTGAGGGCTTCTGTTGCAATGAAATTATGGACGTGGAATCCCAGGTAGAAGCAGACTGCCTGCCGCGGCATAGTGTGAAGTGTCACTGTATACAACTGCCTCGCTCCTGAGCTAAAGAGCCCCGTGTCACTAGCAGGACTAGCTGGGCGTGGCTGGTGAAGCCTAATACCTGCATGGGGCGTGGCTCATTCCAGCCAGCGTGGCGAGGTAAGGTCCTCGTTTGCGTCCAGATTGGGCACTTTCCTCTGATACACGTATTACTGCTCAAACGAGTTATTCTGGTCAGTGGGTGGTGTTTGTTGTCTGTTGGATACTTCCAACTGCTGAAAGCAAGAGGAAATTTCTCAGCATGTGAATTAATTATGAACAAGAAAATAGGAGTGGGGCCGAAGAAAATAGTGAACGTAATACCGCAACCAGATATACATGAATCCCACACCCAAGTGATGTTAGTATAATAGGCTGCTAGCTCTGAAGATCATTAGGAGGTGGAAGTTATAAAAGTTGAGGTAGAAAAAATTATTCATTGGATGAAAGAAGACAAAAATGTAATTGTGATGCAAGGCAGGAATTCGACAGTAGGACAAGGATGAGAAGGAAATATAGTAGAACGCCATGAGCTATGGGAAAGTAATTATAGAGAAAGTCGCGTGATAAAAAATTTGCGTAGAAATCAGTTGAATTTGGGTCTTTTAAAAAAGAGAAACGAGGCTGTGTATGTTTTAGAAACCTGGAGATACCAGAAGGCTTCAGAAGACTATCGATTGTTTCAAAGGGAACTTTAGGCACCCACTGACTGAGAAAGGGAAATGTATTGCAAAAGAAGACGAACGGTTGGTGTCGAGAGATCAGATAATGAGAGCAGCGTAGGAGAAAAAACACAGTGCCCACAACAAATGTTTTGACAACTCGTCAGTAATGAACTTTATTCACGAACGAAGAAAATACCTAAATACTGAAGATTAAACCAGCAGATGTGAATACACAAGTCTAAAAATAATGGAGAACAAACTCTAAACCTGACTGTGGGAATGATACACGCCCCACACAGAAAAATTTAAGAAAACTTCGGAGAAAACTGAATTCACATGAATGAATACCTAGGGTTCAGATTGCAAGGCAGTATGAAGCAAGGAAGGCTAGACTGAAACTTGGATTCAGTGTATAGATAGGTTCAACAAAGGGTACCAGCTTGAAATATTTATGAAAGGTACGAAGGGACACGTTATACTTTTAAAGAAATTTCACAGAGCACTGTAGGACATATGTCGAAGAAGGTCACCTGGGGTACATCGTTCTTTGGTATTAGAGTGTATTACAGGATTGTAACATACTGAATCCTTCGTTTACTCCTTTATGTAAACGAGACAGACGACTACACTTTACAGTCGTGGAAAATAACCAGATTGTGAGAGGTTTGCGAAAATTATTGTCCGACAGAGTGGCTGTTCCTGCAATACAGACGGTCTGAGAAGTACTTGACTGTTCCTCGCTCCAAACTGAGTGGCCATTAATTCTTACTAAATGGTCATTGTACAAATAATACTAACTTACCTCAGAGTGGTTCTCTTGCGGCGGTTCAACGATTTCCGCATCTGGTTGTTTGGAATAGTCTCGGTGATCACAGTCGGTTTACAGGCGTTGTCCGGAAACGGTGGAATTTCTTCCAGCACATCTGTCACGTTGAAGCGCCCAATGACACGGACCTGTGGGTGGTTTGACTTCATTATCACTGACTCAGCTGTAAAGGCATTTGTTTAACCCACAGAGAACCTCAGACACTGACTTAACGTTCTTAAACGGATTATATATTAAGTATGCATCCGTATGTATAGGTTGTAATAACGGTGAAGAACATTGCTACAGACTTACCTCAGTGAGGCCCTCCTGCGGCACATGGAGCAATTCTATCTCTCGTTTCTGCGGTAAAATTTCAGGTTGAGCACTCATTTCGAAAGTGTCGTCCCCAAAACGTGGACTCTCTCCAGCCACCTCTTCCTCGCCGAAGTCCCAAGTAAAATTGAGCTGTGGGAGGTTTTAGTTTATCATTAGTGACTCAGCTAGAATAGCATATGCCTGAAGCATAGAAATCTTTATATATCTGTCTCAGCATTCTTAAATGGATTACATATTAAGTAATCAAGCCTTCACTGTAGGCTGTAATGAACGTGTAATACAGTGCGTTTAATGTACGTTAAAATTGTGAAGATACGGGCAGGTTAGAAAAAAAGAAGCAGATCATTGCCCATACAGTGCGTAGGGTGTGTGATGATATGAAATGATTAGACCATGGACAAGGGTGAAACAAAGCAAGACTATGAAGATCTAAAAACATGACGCATGGTTTGTGAGCCGTATGGTATGTAACCTTTTTGATGGTTTTTGGTTACTACTTGCGAATTTACAGCAACTACACCGGTAGATTTAAATAAAGGAAGGCTCCTAACGGAAATATAAATATGTTTTGACATTGCTCCTCTTTATCTTTTGCCAAGATTAAATACGAAGCTTAATTAACAATATATCATGTAGAGTTATTAACTATATGTTCTGTGTTCCCGTTATTTATTTTCTTATCGACTATTCTCCAAGTTTCTAAACTTTCTCCTGCATGGATTCTTGGTAAGCTTCACAGACACTGGAACTGCAACATACGTTATATCGTTATGACATTGTGTACATTTTTCTACAGCGGATTCGTACTACTTCCGCAAACTACTGCACACGAATTAAAGTCTTGTTTCGTCTTCTTTTTAAACTGATGGCATACGCTTATACCAGTTTCTGAAAGTGCTTAGTTTTATGCACAGGTAGTCAAACTAACACTCCCTATGGCCCTATCTTGTCTACTGGAGACTGAGGTAGCACCTTGAGTGCCCTTTCCGGATTCTGGAGCACTGACTCCACTATTAACTTTCGTTTTCATTTGGTGAAAGTCGAGCGCCGAAGTACAGTATTGTGTGTCAAACGAGTGATATATTCTGAACCCCGAGCAGCTTTACAAAGGAAACGTAGTGCACGAAATCTATAACTGTTTTTCATCTTAGATTTACCTTCGGTTCTTCTAACCAGTGCACTGTACTATTACTGGATTGTAATAAAATGCATTTCTTATTTAGTCCTTCATGCACAAATGAAAGAGTTATCCGGCAGAGTAACAGATTCTGGAAAGCATAAAATTTGCTATTTCATTTGGTCATTCTTCGTGTTTACTGCACATGGTTGTACTGCTATTGACTTACCTCTGCACAGCCGTCCTTCAGCGTACAGTCCACACTGTCCTCCCCATTCTTGATGCGACTGGCTGACTCTGGGGTCCACTGGCAGGGAAATATCTCAAAGACAGAAGGCACTTGTGTCAGCCTCCTCTTTCTCAAGCGGCCATAAACCTGAAAGAGGGGGTTCCATATTTCTAAGGATTGCCAATACTCTAGACACTTTACTTACGTACAATGCTGGAACAAATTTTATATAACTTAAGCAGTCCCTAACTGTAGCGTTTGAAGAGTGTGAAGTATGGTGCTACAGTGACCGATTATAAATTAAGACATCAAATAAGGCAGAGAACTGAGGACCTAGAAGAATGAAAACTTGAGGTAAAATATTCATGGAAAACGCTAAAGAAAATTATGGGACGTTAATGTGGCTACAGCTAAGGCATCCTGCAATAGTTAACCTGGGACTTGAAAGGAAAAAATTATATGTATACAGAATGTTTACAACATTTGAAGCAAATGTGGATAGATATATGCAATAAACACGTATTGAAGTATGAAGGTCAGAAAATGCTGGACCGAGACTCGAGTACTAGACCTTTGCCTCTTTGTAAGCTATTGGCGGAAGTACAGTTGTGAGGACAAGTCGTGTGTCGTACTTAGTGTAGTCCATAGAGCATGTGCCCGTGAAAGGCAAATTCATTCTGCTGCCACTGACCCACTGTGATCTCTATCCTACTGACGAATGAGATGAATCTGAAGATTCGTTAAGAACATAAACATTTCCAGCCACTCTAGGTTGCAGAAAAAGCCTGTTACATCAAATATCATTTAAGCAACACACATCTGTGTATACTAAACGCATATCCTTATTGATGGTGTCATGAAAATAATGCTTTGTCATATAGCTCTGGTTAAGGCCACGATGTCACAAATGGCGAAACGAGTGACCCTCCTCACACATGCACGCTGGGAAGAGTACTGACGACGTAAATAATTGTAAACATATTACAATTTACCGTGTAGTCTGCGATGGTGTAACATGTCTGGGTTACAACTACTAGGGGAAATGAACTTATGCATTAGAAGATATAAAGTTCTCCTAAATAACTGAGCCACTCGTCAATTGCTACTCCTTAATATTCTCAAAAGGAACGTTGTTTAATCATGGCAGACATGCTTTTTTACTGTTTGACCCAGAAATGGTAGACAGCATGCTATCCGCATCGCTGAAACTGATTGTTACATTACGTATATGAGTTGCCTCCTAGTACAACGAACGTAAGTCTATGGTCGTCTTTCCTCAAACCATTAATGTCTGCATGCCTGTCTGAAGGAAATTGTAATGTAATACACAGGCAGCGTCTAAACGCAGATTGTGTAAATGATTATTATATTTGCGTCAATGAGCTTAATTGACGCTTCTAATAATTTTTCTCTCCCTCTGCGTGAACAACAAAATGCGAACATAGAAAATATGGACAATATGTGCAATATGGAAGTTTTGATCGGTCTTGGATGCATATATGTATAGCCGAAATGATAAAGTCATCCACTAGCGAGAAGCGGTAAGTCTGGCATCGAGAGCAGTTCCATTACGGATTTTCATGCGTCAAAAATAAAATCTAGATGTGATTGCAAAAAGTATTCGATATTTCAGAATCTAGTTTGCAATTTTAGCGTTCTGTCTTCTTCAGTTTAGTTTACTAGCTTACTTCCAACCATTAGCGTTGTTAGCGTTCGTTTCCAATTAATATGAGTTCTTATGTAAGCAGGTATAGCTATGTCGGTGATCCGAAGATCACAGGAAAGTAAGCGGCCAGTCTTATGGGGTTTATGGATACGAAGACGTGTGTGTGCACTACAGGAGGAGCTGTAGTTTGATGATGGCTTGTTTAGGACAGCAAGTAGTTAAGACAGGTTTGCCAAGTCTAGAAGCTGATACAGTGAGAGTCAGTATGGCGTTATGGCAGTGACTATTTTAAGCATAATGTAGCTGGTCGTTAGCCTCACTATGGAATTTTTTCATATATCTTGGAGATATTCAGTGCTCACCTTCTCCATATCCACTTCTCTGTAATCGTAGACTCCCGTCGAACGTGCTTTCTTTGATTTGTCCCCTAAACCACGTGTCTTCTTCCTGCAGGGAAGACACAGGCAGCATAATATGCTGCATAGCACCTGCGAAGGCAAAAGATCATTACAACACGTGTGATTCAAAGTTGATACATTAAGACAGTTAAAAGACGCCACCTCAATCTCTTACTGCAGAGTAGTCATCAAGTTGCGAATTTTTTGTGGACTAGCTCTCACAATGTTTTCCGATGTGTGGAATACAGTATGGAAACTCAGAAATCGTAATTGGAGTCCAGACCAGGTGTTAGATGTTATGCCTGACAACCATATTTTTCTTATGACTGCAGTCCCGTAATTCCTCCATTAGTCATAGCATCTGACCATATCCTGTGATCACCTTTTCAGCTAAAAGAGCTGAAGGAAATGCTGAAGTCCTCGACGAACTCTGTCCTTGGAGTTGATCATGTTCACTATCCTACTCTGTGTAGCCCGCCAAATCGTTCATTGACAAAGTTTCTACGGACTTTCAACGGTATTTGGATGAGACTCTTCTCCTCACTGAACAATTTAAATAATTATTCCAGCTCCGTTAACTAAAGCAATGCCTGGGAGTACAACTTCGTCTTCAGCCAGAAGGACCCTTGGATGGTTTATTAAGAACCACTGAGAGTGGTAGTTGCGATAGAAGTATTTGGTTTCAGAAAAACAGTAGACATTCTTCGTATTATACATTCTGAAATTTTTCGAGCGTTCAGCATTAAGCAACATTTTTGCATCAGCTTTTATCGACATTAAAAGTGCATACGGCAGTATTTAAATTCCACTTCTGCTTCAAAAATTATGCGATATATGTATTCCAAAGACATTTTTGTTTGATATTCAAACCGTCCTAAAATACAATACTATGAGTCTAGAACAAACTGCTCGTACAACCTCAGGAGGAATTCCTCAGTGCTCCAAGCCCAGCCTTCATATGTTTTAAACGTACACCCGAGATACCGACTACGGACAAGTTGGTTACGACGGTCTAAATCACCCAGTTTATTACACAGTCTCTCTTTACCATAGGTATCTGAAGCGAAATTTGTAAGTGTGGTATTTGGAATGCGCTTAAAATGGGCTGATTACATATCTCTTGTAATCAGGAAACAGCATTAACAGTATGATATCTGTAGCTGGAGCTCGGTAAGGAGTGGAGCCCACCATTCTCTTGAACATGGCCTACGACCTCCTCCGCTGTCATCTATTATGGATCCTTCTTATATCACGAAGCTACCAAAGGTGCACGTAATAAATTTGAAGCAGCAGAGTTCTGTTCCTTGCCACATTGCCTTGGAACAATGCTATCAACTTCGACGAATGCTTTACTAGTAGAAACGCTTGAATCTCCGCTGTATAAACTACTTTTTCGCATCGCAGCATGTTACACATGGGTATCTTTCTTGTACAAGAAGGTAATTTTCGACCTCTGTCTCACGGAAACGGATAAAGATAAGAAAATAATTTTCAAGGTTATTTTGGATCGGTATTTTAGAGGTATATCCGTCTTGGAATCTGCGGCTCGGTTTTGGTACAAAGAGTACATGATAAAACACACTTGTGTGGTTTTCTGACAAATTAATGGTGCTTCCAGTAGTCTCTTAAGGCACAACGTACACCACGTGAAATACAAAAGGCGCCAAAGGATTTGGTCCGTTTGCGTCGGCAAAAAGAAGTGTGAAATATTCGTATTTTGACTCTGCACTGTAGTATAGTGACACTAAAACGATGCTCCTTTTGGGTATACAATAAAGAAGACGATAGCACTTAACGAGCAAATCTGTTCGTTAACTGCCATGTTCTTCTATATTGATCCAAACTTGAAGTGTGATATTTGCTCTTATTACATGGGTCTTAAGGACTTTAATATTTGCACAGAAGATGGTCTCTTAGTGACTAAAATCGATTTGCTGTAATAAATGCTTTCAAAGCCCTTATGACCGATGAGGCCGAGTTTGGTGTTTGCATATTCTTAATTGTCAACGACGGCTGTCCTCTCCTGATGTCTCTTCCCCAAAAAGTCAGCTCTGTGGACGATCTCACGTTATGCTCGTTCCCAGATGATAAGGTTTATACTTAGTATGGCATGACGCATTAGAATCAGATAATTTCCCTGATGTACTGACGAGAAACGGACAGCAAGGACGTTTTATTCTTTCCTAATAGCCCTTGGAACGTCAATAAAGCAAATTGGCACTCTTTCAAAAAATGGTGGAGAATACAGAAGCTGTTGTGCCAGAAATGGATCCAGCGAACGTATCCAACTATTCAATGTACTAAATGTGAGCGATTTCTCCATCCCAAAAACGACATGCTACTTCGTTGCAGATTAACAGCTCTCTGACCTGGTGGCGCAGTGGTTAGCACACTGGACTCGCCTTCGGGAGGACGACGGTTCAAAACCGCGTCCGGCCGTCCTGATTTAGGTTTTCCGTGATTTCCCTAAATCGTTCCAGGCAAATGCCGCGATGGTTCCTTTCAAAGGGCACGGCCGACTTCCTTCCCCATCCGCCCCTAATCCGATGAGACCGATGACCTCGCTGTCTAGTCTCCTCCCCCAAAAACCAACTAACCTCTCTGACCTGGAATACGAAATCCTCACAGTTATTGCGCAACGTCGACTACAGCTTGAACAATATCAGGTCTGGTCGAACCACGGAGCTCCATACCGATCTGTAGCGCAACAATCCAAAAGTGTACACGAATGTATTCAGCACTGACTACTGATCAGTAAAATCGACATTCGGGTACTGCAAATGGGCGAAGAGGTACGAGAATTTCCTTTCCGTGGGACCGAGGTCACTTGGGATCAGTTTACAATGACAAGAACGAACGGATGGCGAACAAGGTCGGTCTTACTCGCCGTGTAATTAATGTCATTCTACCATACTCAGATTTCAGGATACGGATGAGGTAACTGGCCAAGGAAGAATGGGCAGAGGATTTGGACCTTTTAGTGTAACACAGAAGTAAATACGACACTCCAGTACAAGCACTTATTAGATGCTCCACCAGATTTCGAACATTTCAGGAGAGGAGGAGGTTGGTAACTGTACCAGTATAATTCAACTACTTCCAAAGTACGTCGAGTAGGTATCGTATATAGCCCTTCCAGTGACTGTCACAAGGTAGAAGCGGGAGACATAAGCGAACTGCTGTTTTCGTACAATTACACCAAAACACAGCCAAACTATTTACCGCAAAATCTTGAAGATATCCCTCTGATCAAGTGATTCTATTTTATTGTATCATGATGAATCACAAATATCCTTCTCAGTCCTCTTGAAGCAAATACTCTTCACCCAAATTTGTTTATTTCGTCCTAGGTCAGGTAATAAACTCAATTTGGTATGCTTGATTGTAGGTTGTACTTCGCACCATGCGTTTTCTGATCATCACTTGTTTCCGTTTCTGCAATCTCCCAGTTAGTTTCAGTATCTGACTGAAGAAAGCTATTTATCACAGTGTTAGCATGGTTTGGAGAAATAAAGGTAGATACAGGTTGTATGTGTGTATACAGTCTCCGCTGTAGAATAAGAGATCGTTTATTCGCTGAAAACAGTGCAAAGACAAACTTTTTCGTTGTACAGGAGCGTGCTGAAAAGTAATGTCTCCGAATTTTTTATCCTTTTCTCAATACCGGTTGAGGTATTACTTGTCATGCAAATTAGTCGGTTGACTTTTCCGTTTCGCGGACGCAAGCTGAACCAAACTGGTGCTAGAGTGTTCCGAATATTAGTGTGTAACATGTCTGCGTGTAACGTAGCTATGTCGTTGTATGAGACAACAGAATCTCAGAAAACAGAAACATCTGCAACAATCCGTCACCTCGTGTTCACAGTCATCGATCATCCTCCATCCAGCCCCGATTGGATCTCATCTGTTTTCCATCCCTTTACAAAACTTCGAGGACGTCACTTTGATAGTAATGAAACGGTACAAGCAGAGGTGAGGTTGTAGCTCCGTCAACAAAGTGAAATATTCTGCAGTGACAGTATAAAAAACTGGTCTCCCGTTGGGAGAAATACGTTGGTCCCCAGAGTGACTACGATGTGAAATAAATATATAGGCATGAAGAATAAAGACGTAGAATGTTAATAACGTAAGCTTCATTTAAAATGCCTTTCGAGTTTCAAATAAAAATTTCCGATACATTACTATTCATCAAGACGTCGTAGCACTGGGTACACATTCGGCAACGACCTATACATTCATATTCACAGTAGATAATACAAGGTACAGAAGAGAGTGAGGAAGAACGGGTGGAATGTGATGACAATAGCCATGCATTTCGAATGAGGAAATACTCTGAGAACTAAACCCTGAGCAAACACTAACAATAAAGATGCTCCATGCCATGCGTCGTGTCCAGCTGATACACTGAATACAAGTCGGAGAAGTCGATCCAGATATGCCCTGCCTGGATTTGAAGGTTTCACGTTATGCAGTGCACTGAATATATTTGCCTCACGGAAAAAAGTAACTGCTTCTTACACTTCCATAAAAATAGCAGAAACGCTCCTTATACGCAGCAACTTCAGAAAGTAACACATGTCGTCCCACGCAAAGATCACTGCGCAACTAGATTGGTGCGTTATCACAAGGGAGTACATGTCCTGGGCCTCCTACAGGCATAGCCACGCTGCGGTACGGTTAATAACGGCTTCACAGTGTGAGAGTGAAATTGAACGGCGACTGGAAAGGTGCCCCAAAGTTGAGAGCGCGGCGCAGTCCGATTCCTGTGTTCAAAACGTCTGAATTGCATTCAGACTGTGTGAGAAATCTGACTGTGTGTGGACAAAATGCAATGTCCCGTCCCACTGTATTGAAGTGGTGTCATCGATTTAACCCATGCTGAACGGACGTGGATGACTCTGATAGGAGACAAAGGCCATCGATATCGACATCGACCACAGACGTCGATGTCCAGAGCATCGAGGAACTGAATCAAAGAATTAGGAGTATTCCAGCGATGAAGACATCCACATAGCGGTTCTAGAATGGCTCCATGTCGAACGAGTGGATTTCTATCATCGAGTAATTGAACGACTGACAGAAGGCTCCGAGGGTAGTTTACAGGGATTTGGTAACTATGCTGCTAAATTGTCTCATGTTTCTGTGTCAGTTTGAAGTGTAGGAGAGCACTCAATAAAAGTTACTTCTCCTATCTTGAGAATGTCTGCCTCACTTTTTGAGGGCTCCTCGTACGTAAAATTTTCTCATTGTATCTTCAGATATATCAATAAAGTAATATTTTGTGGTACTTACAGAAGTGCGTATATACAATACTGGCCATTAAAATTGCTACACCAAGAAGAAACGCAGATGATAAACGGGTATTCATCGGACAAATATATTATACTAGAACTGACATGTGATTGCATTTTCACGCTATTTGGGTGCATAGATCCTGAGAAATCAGTACGGAGACCAACCACATCTGGCCGTAATAACGGCCTTGATACGCCTGGGCATTGAGTCAAACAGAGCTTGGATGGCGAGTACAGGTACAGCTGCCCATGCAGCTTCAACACAATACCACAGTTCATCAAGAGTAGTGACTGGCGTATTGTGACGAGCCAGTTGCTCGGCCACCAATTGACCAGATGTTTTCAGTTGGTGAGAGATCTGGAGAATGTGCTGGCCATGGCAGCAATCGAACATTTTCTGTATCAAGAAAGGCACGTACAGGACCTGGAACATACGGTCGTGCATTATCCTGATGATATGTAGAGTTTCGCAGGGATCGAATGAAGGGTAGAGTCACGGGTCGTAACACATCTGAAAAGTAACGTCCACTGTTCAAAGTGCGTCAATGCCAACAAGAGGTGACCGAGACGTGTAACCAATGGTACCCCATACCATCACGTCGGGTGATACGCCAGTATGGCAATAACGAATATACGCTTCCAAAGTGCGTTCGCCGAGATGACGACAAACACGGATGCTAACAAAACTAACGTGGTTCCATTTAAAAAACCGTAGGTTTGTGTTAAAAAACATACTTCCGTGCATTTTTGTATGGTTTGTATTAAACAATTACACTAGCCCCTCTCCTCACATTCGGTCTGTGGAATCGGTTCGTCAGTATTTGATACGGTTTACCAAATATATCCAGCGGTAACGTTAAGTGACTCACCCTATATATATATATATATATATATATATGTATATATATATATATATATATATATTCAGTCATCAGTTTATTAATAAACATCAGCAAATTAATCCGCGGAAATAATTCATTACTAGCATTTAAAACGTGTGTGAGTACTAATGTAAACTATGTGCTATGTGTCCTAATATTTTGGTGAATTACAAATATTTTTGTAATTTAGTTTTTCAGTCTTATTTGGTCCCAGGACAAAACACTGAACACCAACTTAAAATTTTCACTCACGAAATCTAAGTTCAAGACTGAGCAGGATACACAACTTTTTTTTATCTACACGAGGTAATAACACGATTATATGAAAGTTGATTTATTATCTGTGGTTACATAAACGTGATAATGTCGATGTGTATGCTTCTCATTCTGTCCTTTTTTGTCTTCGGTATTTTCTGTCTATAGTTGGTATGTGAATATTTCTTAGCCATAAACACTGTCCCTTCCAGGAAATTGTACAATAATTTGAAATCATTATATCCTCTACTTCATATATTACTTTGTATTTGTACCAAACGTTTGCAGCATGGCTAAATAAACCAAAGCGAAATAATAGTAGCAATAAAACTCCTACAAAGTACAGCCACAATAGGTGTTGCTTATTCTATTTATGCCTGTTTCGGATAAGTCCATATTTTGTCTACTCTGTGACCCAGTTGGTTTCAGACCATTTCGCAGCTTAATATATGAGTGCTGTTGTTTTATAAAGATCTGATCGGTCGCAAAATGAAAATCACGGTGCTAGTCAAAAATGATTTATTTGAAAGCGTTGGTTGGTTTAGGGGATGAGACGAAACAGCGAGGGCTTCGGACCCTTCGAATTTTGTAAGGATGGTAAAGAGAGACGGCCGTAGCTTTTCAAAGGAGTCATCTCAGCATTTGCCTGAAACGATTTAGGGAAATGACGGAAATCAGGATGGCCGGAGGCGGGTTTCAACCGTCGTCCTCGCGAACGTGTGTCAGGTGTGCTAACCACTGCGCCACCTCGCTCGGATCACAAAAGCTGGCTCCACCACCCAGCTACTTCTCTACATTGCCCTCGTTCAGCGTTAGACAAATGTATCGTTCTACTACATATGCAATTCCCTTGCCTTAGAAGGCAGCTGCCTGCGCTTTCCGAAAATTCTGTATGCTGATCTGCAATCTTGTGTGGTCAGGATTGTATGGTGGATGACATATGGAGTTAACACAGGGCGACGGTTTGTTGCAGATGTCGCAGCGCTAGTCTTAGTTCCTTGTGAAACCAACTCTTCCTTATGGAGAGCGGTTCACGTGAGTAGAGATGAAACTCAGAGGGAGCCATTTCGAGCTGCAGGGCAGGTGATCAAACGCTTTCCATTGAAAACGCTGCAGTAGTATCTTCATAATACACTAAAGACCAAGGTTTCAGGAACATGCAAATACAATATCAAAAACTTAAATAGTCTTCTTATTCATAGAACTTAGCTAGAAAATGCTGTGACAAGAAGGAAAATTATTATGTATTGCCGACGCAACATAGTACCGACGTGCAAGGTACTGGACCTTGACTTTCCAACAGATAAAAGGGACATTTAACATATTTTTGTATGTCAACCCGTATAAAATATTTCTAATCACTTTCAGTAAACAACAGTATTATTGCTCAGTTGATCATAATTTGTTGTATGAACATAGTTACTTCGGAATGCTTCGGCTCCGTCTCCACTATATGTGGTTGTACGCAGTGGGAAAACAAAATTCTGATATTGTGAGGAAAGACTGATAATGATTTAAAGCTGGGATATCTTTTATTTTCCATTCAATCCCACATTCTTGTGGATTTAACGCAATTTATTTGTGGTAATCGGACATACAGGCTTTACTTAACGAAAGAAGCTTCATTGGGATGCTCGTTTTACTACTACAGTGCTACATTTGCATTACATGTGATCCCGGAATCTTTGGAACGCATTCAGATAGTCCTGTTTAACAAAACGTTTAATTTGGTTGACACCGGATGTAAGGCAATCTATTTGCCCAGCAAATACGGTAAAGAACTTATCTGTGATGGCGGTAGGTCGGAGAATTACTGATGAACCATTTCATCGGACGGAGACTCACTACAATTGAGAGGAACATGAACACACCAGAGACGGAGACATAAGACCTAAAATTAAGAACTTCTATTCCCGATTACTGCATCTGCTCTGTGTACTGGTGACATTAGTTCCACGTGAATTAGGACAAGCAGTATCCGTTGCTCACATCGGCAGTTTGACGGACTGCCTTAAGTGTTAATCCTTTGGACAGTTATCAGTCCCTCGAAAACCAACTTAAATAACCGAAATGGTCTTTCGATTGACCATATTGGCACCGAAATAGTGGATCATAAGGAGAAAAACAAAATAATGAATTTGATTTTCAGAAAATCTTCCACCACGGATGATCGCAATACGTACGGTACCTCCTTTCAGTCACTAGACAAACCCCGAAAACGAAAAACAAAGTCAGCTAAAATAGCTCACCAGAGGAAACACATCGGGACTGGACGAGATACTGGGACGTTGTATAGAGATTACTCTAAGAGCTTATGACGCTTCAAGTAACACTTTCTCGTAGGTCGCCTGAGCAGCTAAGGATAAAAAGGATTGGAAAGAAGCGCAGGTCATTCCGGTTTTCGAAAAGGATCGACAGATAGATGCACGTAATTATATACCAATATTGCGAAGAAAATTTGTTGAAGAACATTAAAACATTTTTTATGTGCACCCAGTACTAAGCTTTTGGAGAAAGGAAATACAAAAAGAGTCTTCTGAAGACACAGGTCTTGATCAACTTAGTGATTAACGTCGAAAGTTCCTTGGGGTACACGGAGGTGAATCTTTTGTCTACGGAACGGTTGCAGTGCCAAAATATCGTAAGCGAAATGGAAAAATTTCTGCGGAGAATCGATTGGTGGCACAGGAACAGGTAGTACCATGAAAATTCTTTTAATTATAACACACTTCGCGTAAACAGTTCAAGTCCATTATTGTTAGATTACAGTATTGACGATAAATCAATGGAAACTGAAACAATACAAAATATTCGACATTAACAGTCAGAAACGACCTGAAGAAGAATGACGTCGTAAACATCATTATAAGAATTGCGGATGCCAAGCTGAGACTCACTAGAAGAGTCTTGAGGAAATGCAATTCATCCATGAATTAATAAACTTACAAAAAAACCTTGCTCAACCAGTTCTTCAATACTGCTGATTAGTCTGGGTCCTTTACCAGCTTGGCGTGCTAGAAGAGTTGGAAGAGATCGATAAGCGTCCTCACGGTATTGTATAGTATGCGCGAGAGCGTTAAGAAAATGCTCAACTCCAGTGGAAGACGGTTCAAGAGAAGCTACTGTTGAAATTGTGAGAGAGTAAGTCCCGAAGAGAATCGGTTTTCTCCCTTACAGCTCTCACGAAATGATAATGATGTGAAACCCTGAGTCATAAGAGACCTTACGGTAGCGTATTATTACGCGATCTTCTGAAGCGCCTCTCGCGAATGCAACAGGAAAGTTGGGAATTCAGATGCACTCTCGGCCACACGCCGTAAGGTGGCTTGCGGAGCATAGATTTCGTTGTAAAGTCTTAGGCGATTCACAACCGAGACTGTGAGTTCCACATTCGAAGCACTCAGGAAATATCTGTAACGACCGTCCAAAAATACATTGATGGCTCTCGGATTCAAGCTCTGTATTATTCTGATTAGGACGTATGAGATCATAGCATTCAACAGCAGCGGTTTTTGTAGCTGATGCACACAGTCGGGGGTTTCTGCGTCAATGTTGATGGCTGAGGGCAGACAATTATTGGTCACTTACCTCCACTGGCTTCATAGTTTTCTCTTATATCCGCCTGTCTTCAACAATTAACCTTGTTTCGGTGTCGACCTAAGCTCCTTCTAGCAGTGATATACAACTCACTTCACTTTTCACAAGCTTCTCTTTCTTGAAACACTGACGCGCAGCCAAACAGTTTCAGTTCACCAGGCAGACGAATGCTAGGCAACGCACGCATCAGATTCTGTGATGTTACATTGTTGTGAGGCTCGCTTGGGAACAATGATAAAGTGTTATCATCGCTTATTGCTTTAGAATACTTTCTGGCCATACGCGATTCGTTTGTAACTGTCATACTTATCCATTACAACAGTCCTCGTAAGAAAAGAAGAAAAGATAAACAATTTATTTTTTCTTCATCAAAAATGCGGAATGTAATTCAAAATTCTCTTACAGGAGCAATACAAAGGGTAAAAGAAACATTCAGCAGTTCCCACATTTTTCGCTGTTACTTTGATTAGAACCGTTACTCGGTTTATTTTATTGTGATGGGATCGAAAGGTTTGCACATTGTGATATTCTGGCAAAAATGTGCGCGAAATATGAATGCAGGGGGCATTTGCCGTGAATTTCGTAAATATATGCATTAAAGCAATGCGACAATCTACACAGGTCGTCCAGTGTATTGAAATTTATTTCTGTTTTTGGAAAAAGCAACCGACACCGAATAGCGTGAGCGTCAAAATCGACAGATCTTGAGGGGTAAATGTGTTATGAAGAGTGAATGGCTGCGCACAATGGTTCAAATGGCTCTGAGCACTATGGGACTTGTTTTCTGAGGTCATCAGACCCCTAGAACTTAGAACTATTTAAACCTAACTAACCTAAGGACATCATACACATCCATGTCCGAGGCAGGATTCGAACATGCGACCGTAGCGGTCGCGCGGTTCCAGACTGCAGCAATTAGAAACGCTCGGTCACTCCGGCCGGCTGCAGCGCACAATGACGATAGCATCAACGTGTTAACGAATTAACGAAGGAGTAAAGCATACAATTGTTTCTATATCAAGTTGGCCTGCACAGGTTGGGCGTATGAAGTACTAAATAGTAGAGCTCTAAATGGTAGAGCTCCTGTCAAATACCCTCTCTGAATATAGCATGTACACATACGACTGAAAGCTTTACATGTGAATCCTGAGATACCACAAAAGTGCTCCAGATGGGAGGTTTACGTGACCCTTTCTAGAACAGTGCAATGCGTGAAAGGCACGGAAAAAATGTGAAAGAAAGAAGGGAAGATGTCTTGGTTAAACGTACCAGATAAAATGGCGGAGAGCCGGCCGGTGTGGCCGAGCGGTTTAAGGCGCTACAGTCTGGAACCGCGCGATCGCTACGGTCGTAGGTTCGAATCCTGCCTCGGGCATGGATGTGTGTGATGTCCTTAGGTTAGTTAGGTTTAAGTAGTTCTAAGTTCTAGGGCCCCCCCATGAACCATGGACCTTGCCGTTGGTGGGGAGGCTTGCGTGCCTCAGCGATACAGATAGCCGTACCGTAGGTGCAACCACAACGGAGGGGTATCTGTTGAGAGGCCAGACAAACGTGTGGTTCCTGAAGAGGGGCAGCAGCCTTTTCAGTAGTTGCAAGGGCAACAGTCTGGATGATTGACTGATCTGGCCTTGTAACAATAACCAAAACAGCCTTGCTGTGCTGGTACTGCGAACGGCTGAAAGCAAGGGGTAACTACAGCCGTAATTTTTCCCGAGGGCATGCAGCTTTACTGTATGATTACATGATGATGGCGTCCTCTTGGGTAAAATATTCCGGAGGTAAAATAGTCCCCCATTCGGATCTCCGAGCGGGGACTACTCAAGAGGATGTCGTTATCAGGAGAAAGAAAACTGGCGTTCTACGGATCGGAGCGTGGAATGTCAGATCCCTTAATCGGGCAGGTAGGTTAGAAAATTTATAAAGGGAAATGGATAGGTTGAAGTTAGATATAGTGGGAATTAGTGAAGTTCGGTGGCAGGAGGAACAAGACTTCTGGTCAGGTGACTACAGGGTTATAAACACAAAATCAAATAGGGGTAATGCAGGAGTAGGTTTAATAATGAATAGGAAAATAGCAATGCGGGTAAGCTACTACAAACAGCATAGTGAACGCATTATTGTGGCCAAGATAGATACGAAGCCCACGCCTACTACAGTAGTACAAGTTTATATGCCAACTAGCTCTGCAGATGACGAAGAAATTGAAGAAATGTATGATGAAATAAAAGAAATTATTCAGATTGTGAAGGGAGACGAAAATTTAATAGTCATGGGTGACTGGAATTCGAGTGTAGGAAAAGGGAGAGAAGGAAACGTAGTAGGTGAATATGGATTGGGGGACAGAAATGAAAGAGGAAGCCGCCTGGTCGAATATTGCGCAGAGCACAACATAATCATAACTAACACTTGGTTTAAGAATCATGAAAGAAGGTTGTATACATGGAAGAACCCTGGAGATACTAAAAGGTATTATGAAACAGGCGAAATACCCTCAGACTTCAAGAAGAATATAATAATTCCAATCCCAAAGAAAGCAGGTGTTGACAGATATGAAAATTACCGAACTATCAGCTTAATAAGTCACAGCTGCAAAATACTAACACGAATTCTTTACAGACGAATGGAAAAACTAGTAGAAGCCAACCTCGGGGAAGATCAGTTTGGATTCCGTAGAAACACTGGAACACGTGAGGCAATACTGACCTTACGACTTATCTTAGAAGAAAGATTAAGGAAAGGCAAACCTACGTTTCTAGCATTTGTAGACTTAGAGAAAGCTTTTGACAATGTTGACTGGAATACTCTCTTTCAAATTCTAAAGGTGGCAGGGGTAAAATACAGGGAGCGAAAGGCTATTTACAATTTGTACAGAAACCAGATGGCAGTTATAAGAGTCGAGGGACATGAAAGGGAAGCAGTGGTTGGGAAGGGAGTAAGACAGGGTTGTAGCCTCTCCCCGATGTTGTTCAATCTGTATATTGAGCAAGCAGTAAAGGAAACAAAAGAAAAATTCGGAGTAGGTATTAAAATTCATGGAGAAGAAATAAAAACTTTGAGGTTCGCCGATGACATTGTAATTCTGTCAGAGACAGCAAAGGACTTGGAAGAGCAGTTGAATGGAATGGACAGTGTCTTGAAAGGAGGATATAAGATGAACATCAACAAAAGCAAAACAAGGATAATGGAATGTAGTCTAATTAAGTCGGGTGATGCTGAGGGAATTAGATTAGGAAATGAGGCACTTACAGTAGTAAAGGAGTTTTGCTATTTGGGGAACAAAATAACTGATGATGGTCGAAGTAGAGAGGATA
Source organism: Schistocerca piceifrons (assembly GCF_021461385.2). Classification (NCBI taxonomy): domain Eukaryota; kingdom Metazoa; phylum Arthropoda; class Insecta; order Orthoptera; family Acrididae; genus Schistocerca; species Schistocerca piceifrons. Next base: position 977,521,073 of record NC_060139.1, on the reverse strand, counting down.
TAAAATGTAGACTGGCAATGGCAAGGAAAGCGTTTCTGAAGAAGAGAAATTTGTTAACATCCAGTATTGATTTAAGTGTCAGGAAGTCATTTCTGAAAGTGTTCGTATGGAGTGTAGCCATGTATGGAAGTGAAACATGGACGATAAATAGTTTGGACAAGAAGAGAATAGAAGCTTTCGAAATGTGGTGCTACAGAAGAATGTTGAAGATTAGATGGGTAGATCACATAACTAATGAGGAAGTATTGAATAGGATTGGGGAGAAGAGAAGTTTGTGGCACAACTTGACCAGAAGAAGGGATCGGTTGGTAGGACATGTTCTGAGGCATCAAGGGATCACCAATTTAGTATTGGAGGGCAGCGTGGAGGGTAAAAATCGTAGAGGGAGACCAAGAGATGAATACATTAAGCAGATTCAGAAGGATGTAGGTTGCAGTAGGTACTGGGATATGAAAAAGCTTGCACAGGATAGAGTAGAATGGAGAGCTGCATCAAACCAGTCTCAGGACTGAAGACCACAACAACAACAACAAGTTCTAGGGGACTGATGACCGCAGGAGTTAAGTCCCATAGTGTTCAGAGCCATTTTTTTAAAAAGGCTGAGAACTGAGTAACTGAATGAAGAAGGACGTTTCATAGTAGGGGAAAAGAATGTACCATGGCGAAAGATGCAGGTACATTTCATATTAGAAATTATACGTGTACCCAAAAGATGACAGTAATCAAGAAACAACAAAACGTTTTCAACTGGATAAGTGAAGAGCTACAGATTAGAATGAACTTAATCATGTGATGTTTATGTTACAAATATAACCAAAACCTGTAATCCAACACGTTCATAATTCGCAAATATACATCTAAAAGAAAGAAGTATGTATAGGAAGTTTCTCCCCTTAAGGACGTTATAAATAATATGATGCGTGGTTATCCCCCTCGGCTTTCTAGTGGCGTGTCAAGTTTTCGGTCAATACATTTCAGATTCAGAGACTTAGTTGTTATTTCAGTTTGTGAATATTTTCCATCACCTAAAACTTACGTCACGTCGCAGTTCGATGTAAGCACTTATTACCACAATGAGAATTACTATGAACAAATGCGCAGGAAGTGTGGTCAACTCTGCGAAGGAAAAATTGTGCTTGTTGTTGCAGTATCTCAAATCCGTAGACACCTTCAGGCGTTAGCTTATCTCTGCGGCTAACCAGTAAAGATCCAAGGCCACGGAGGATAATGCATTCCAATACCCGGTCCCAGTCACGAGTAGCCGTTTGTCTTGGTATCAACGTACACGGTAAGGAAATATTTGATGCACAAGTATAATAATAATCTACTGCCAGAGAAAGAGCACCAATTGGCCGAAGAAGTTTTCCATGCTGACTACGACCAGTGCGAATGTACTGCAATGCAATCTCAAACGCTATTGTGGGCTACAGGTCGAGCGTTTGGGCTCATAGAGCCAGGATGGTCAGGACACCACAGAGTCTACGGCCAGCACAGAGAAGTGTACTACAGCACCTGACAAGCGCGTGTAGATCGACACTGTCTGAGGTGCTGTTGTGATACTAGGCTTGCTACATCTTGACTTAACCTTAAGAGAGACAGGTCCACAATTGTGGCTGCCAATTCTCGAACACGATAAGCTAAAGAAGATAATAGGCGTAAGAGCCACATCGAATAAGGGAATGATGGCATGCACTGTTAAAGAATAACATGAAATCAGGGTCAGGGCCGAAACAGGAAGGAGAGCTTAGCAGTTACTTCCTCAGACGAAAAGAAGGACCATAGCGTCATACTCCCTTCCAACCACGGCAGCTATACGCTACAATTAGGGACATTGTCCATACCTACTTGTTTACTGAGTGCATTTATTAATATGGAGCAATCGGCACCCTGGCATCATCGTCTAAGAATGTGCAATCAGCTTAGATGTTACAGACAACGAAAGGAACGCCTTTGGTAATACGAGGCGTGTTTTTTAAGTAAGTACCGTTTTGAAATTTAAAAAAAAGACGTGCTAAAATATCTCAATAATTTTATTCTTACATGAAAGCCTGTACCTTAATCTACTTTTCTACATAATTTCCGTCAGTATTGAGGCACTTGTCATAACGTTGTACCAATTTTGGATACCCTCCTCATATAAGTCTGCCGTCTGACTTGTGGGCGTCTACGACGATTCGAAGTAATTTCCAGAAAAAACAAGACAGATTTCTCCATCTTGGGGAATTTCTATGTTAATTAAACGAGGTATACTGTATTCATGCTGTTCCCTCCACGTTATTGTCCTCTATGTAGGTAATACCTCGGTGGTGTCTCCGGATTTGGGAAAATTAATTTAGCAACATCAACTCAGTAATGACGTTTGATTAAATGGTAATTAATGAATGCACTCGTCTGCGTTAGGTGAGGTTTGCTTGGAATTTATTTGGAGTTGGAATCTGTGATCAGAATTGAACATTTAATTTTATTTCTCTTTCTTCCTTTGTGATGAAGACAGGTCTGGACAGATGCTGTCGCTTTGCCACGTTCGTTTTATGCTGGACAAAGTTACTATGATACAACTGACCCATCAAGATACCGATTTGGGAAATACACCACCTCAAAGTAAACAGAGACCCCTCTGACTCCAGTACATAACAACATCAAGACACTCAGAAGTAACACAATTAAGGCATTTTGTATGGATAATAATTTAATGATTAGTACCTAGTTGGACAACCTGTGTACAATATACACTACTGGCCATTAAAATTGCTAAACCACGAAGATGACGTGCTACAAAAAAGAAATTTAACCGACAGGAAGAAGATGCTGTGATATGCAAATGATTAGCTTTTCAGAGCATTCACACAAGGTTGGCGCAGGTGGCGACACCTACAACGTGCTGAAATGAGGAAAGTTTCCAACCTATTTCTCAGACAAAAACAGCAGTTGACCAGCGTTGCCTGGTAAAACGTTGTTGTGATGCCTCGTGGAAGGAGGAGAATTGCGTACTATCACGTTTCCGACTTTGATTAATGTCGGATTGTAGCCTATCGGGATTGCGGTTTATCGTATCGAGACATTGCTGCTCGCGTTGTTCGAGATCCAATGACTGTTAGCAGAATATGGAATCGGTGCGTTCAGGAGAGTAATACGGAATGCCGTGCTGGATCCCAACGGCCTCGTATCACTAACAGTCGAGATGACAGGCATCTTATCTGCATGGTTGTAACGGATCGTGCAGCCACGTCTCGATCCCTGAGTCAATAGATGGAGACGTTTGCAAGACAAGAACCATCTGCACGAACACTTCGACGACGTTTGCAGCAGCATGGTCTATCAGCTCGGAGACTATGGCTTCGGTTACCCTTGATGCTGCATCACAGACAGGAGCGCCTGCGATGGTGTACTCAACGACGAACCTGGGTGCACGAATGACAAAACGTCATTTTTTCGGATGAATCCAGGTTATGTTTACAGCATCATGACGGTCGCATCCGGTTTTGGCGACATCGCGGTGAACGCACATTAGAAGCGTGTATTCGTCATCGACGTACTGGCGTATCAACCGGCGTGATAGTATGGGGTGCCATTGGTTACACGTCTCGGTCACCTCTTGTTCCCAATGACGGCACATTGAACAGTGGACGTTACATTTCGGATGTGTTACGACCCGTGGCTCTACCCTTCATTCGATCGCTGCGAAACCCTACATTTCAGCAGGATAATGCACGACCGCATGTTGCAGTTCCTGTACGGGCCTTTCTGGATACAGAAAATGTTCGACTGCTGCTCTGGCCAGCACATTCTCCAGACCTCTCACCAATTGAAAAAGTCCGGTAAATAGTGGCCGAGCTACTGGCTCGTTACAATACGCCAGTCACTACTCTAGATGAACTGTGGTATCGTGTTGAAGCTGCATGGGCAGCTGAACCTGTACACCCCATCCAATCTCTCTTTGACTCAATACTCAGGCGTATCAAGGCAATTTTTACGGCCAGAGGTGGTTATTCTGGATACTGATTTCTTAGGATCTATGCACCCAAGTTGCGTGAAAATGTAGTCACATATCAGCTGTAGTATAATATATTTGTACAATGAATACCCGTTTATCATCTGCATTTCTTCTTGGTGTAGCAATTTTAATGGCCAGTAGTGTATTTTGCAAAATAATTCCTTAGCCTACATACAATTTGTTCTCAGTACTGCCTCCATTATTTTTTTCGTATTTTCATGGCCTCAGCCCATTGTTCCCCACTGCCCTGCAGCCTTGAGGTGCGAGCGCTTACAGCCACTAGTCGTCGCATTGTAATACGCCGTCCGGTTAAAGTCTAAACAGGCCGGCGATTTGGTTTTTCGGCGTTCTCTGCGTGTGTAACGGGTGACAGACTTGCTACGGTGGCCCAGTTGCGGAACCTGCTGTCATATACATGGGACGACACACTTAAACATCTCAGTTAACATAGTGGTACACATATTGTGTACAAACTGGCCACATCATTTTTCTATCTACTGAACATATCTAATCGGACGTGGGGTATCCTGTGATGTCACTTCAACTTTCCAGGTCCCAGAAATCGTACACTACCTTAAGGAAACATAATTCTTTTGTTAGATAGACGAACTCCTTGGGCTGTCTATTCTCTAGCGATTCCGCTACGTTAACAGTCTGACCCTTGATTTTCTTCTGAGTTATGTCTCTTAAATTACTGTACAATTATTGTAATATTCCCATTTACACTACATTTATTGTTTTGCTTTTCTCTCCAACGTTCGTTTTTCCATCGAAGTCACTGGACCTGGGGAATGTTGCTAGATCGGTACTAGCCTCAACACAAGGCAGCATTCTCTCCGCAGATCGGGGTTTTCCTTGCTTTATATATTCTGGGATTTCCGAACGAACTGTTCGTCGAGACAAACACGGTCATAATGGTATCCTGATTGTTCACTCCGGCTATCCCTTTCTCTTCCCCACATTAAACTTTACCCTTCTTGCAGTGCGTTTTCCGCAGTGTATATTTACATTTGCCTCATGCAAGTGCGTTTCTACACCCTTTTAAATAAAAGCAAAATACCGGATTTGGACGTTTGATGAGTCCTTCATCGTATTTTCCTAGCATACCGATAACATTACATAAATTTTGAGTTGCATCCGTGGTTTAGAGCAGGCCGACACGGTAGCTCAGCGTGTTCGGTCGTAGGGTTAGCTGCACTCTGTAATAAACAGAACTGAGTAAACGGATCAACGAAGAGCCTGAATGGGTGTCGTCGGAAGACCGCTCTGAACGAATTCAAAGATCAGTATAGAACAAAATGAGAGCAACCGAAAAGAAAGAAGAAAAGAGGTAGCGTCTTTGATTAGTAATCGAGGACTCTCGCTGCTGCTAGTGATTTTTTTCTCTGTTCTCGTGTAATGCTTATAACAGGTTTAGTAGGACTGTGCAAATTATCAGTACCTAAGTACACATTTAATGTTAACATAATCTTCACCTTGAAAATCTGTGTAAAAAAATCGAAATGCCGATGGTTCGTTTCTCGCCACGTCCCAACTTTTTACCTAACATTCACCTAAAATTAAAAAAAGGCTCAGTCGGGTAGAGGTCTGCGCTGTAAGTAGGGGATCCCGGGGGTTCGAACCCCCGCACCCCCCCCTCCCAAAAAAAGTTGTAATCTTAAAAAAAAAAATTGCGTCGTGACCTCTGGTTCTATAACTACTTTTTCATTTCCACCTTTTGATTTCTGAAAGATTCTGAGTCTTCCTTATTCATTTAATACAAGTATTACAATACGTCGAAAGTCGATATTATTTGTTATAAACAACGTATCCACTGAACTTCTTGGTTCAAAGACCAACTATTGGAATGTTTCCCCCGTAGACAGAAATCTTAACTTGACTGGCACTCATTTCCGAAAGTAAACACATGTTACACACTGGAAGTTCTTGGTGTTATGAATCTTTCTGTAAAGTATATACAAGGCGTATTCAGAAAGTAAGGTTGGATTAGGCGCGGAATAGAAACCACTGTCAAAATCCAATGGAATTTTGCGCAGTGTCTTTAGTATGCCCGTCTCTCTTTTCAGTTCAGAGCGCTAAGTATATAATATAAAAAAATCGAAATGTCCGCGGTCCCAAGTTCAAATCCCGCAACTGCTTAGATTTTAATTAATAATCAGCTTCGGCGGCCGAAGACTTCCAGCATAACGGGTCAGCCGCATTCTGCCAAAGACCTTGTCAAAAGGGCGGACGAGCTTACAAAGGTTCAGGGCACACTCTTGTCCTTGGGATGGCAAGCTGCCACTAAAGGCAGAAGAATCACCAACGATCAAAGGCATGTGGGTGCAGAAGGCAATGGAAACCACTGTATTAAAGACACATAACGTTTCTCCACAGGATATGTAGAGTGTAATTGAAAAAGTGTCATGATGATTCCGGAGTAGTCCCCCATTAGGATCTCCAGGAGTGCACATGGAAATTTTTGTTCAGTTCCTGCTGAGATCATCGGTCCCCAGGCCTACACACTACTTAATCTAACACAAAAAATCTTAGCACTAAGGACAGCACACGAGAAAAAGATTGAATAATCGACGAAAGGATAACACTCTACGAGTCGGAACGAGCAATGTCAGAAGGTTGAACATGGCAGGGAAACTAGAAAATCTGAAAAGGGAAATGCAACGCTAAATCTAAATATAGTAGGGGTCAGTGAAGTAAAATGGAAAGAAGTCAAAGATATCTGTTCAGATGAATAGAGAGTAATATCAACAGCAGCAGGAAATGGTATAACGGGAGTAGGATCCGGTATGAATAGGAAGATAGGGCAGAGAGTGCGTTACTGTGAACAGTTCAGTGATACGGTTATTCTTATAAGAATCGATAGCAAACGAACACCAACAACGACAATTCAGGTATATATGGCGACGTCGCAAGCTGAAGATGAAGAGATTGAGAAAGTAAATGAGGATATTGAAAGCGCAATACAGTACGTAAAGGGAGATGAAAATATAGTAGCCATAGAAGACTGAAATGCAGTTGTAGGGAAAGGAACAGAAGAAATGGTTACAGGAGAAAATGGGCTTGCAAAAGGAATTCGAGAGGAGAAAGACTGAGTTGTGCAATAAATTTCAGCTAGTAACAGCGAATATTCTGTTCATGAATCACAAGAGGAGGAGATATACTTGAAAAAGGCCTGATGATACAGCAACATTTCAGTTAAATTACATCAAGATGAGACAGGGATTCCGAAATCAGATACCGGATTATAAGGCGTACTCAGGAGCAGATACAGACCCAGATCAAAATATAGTATTGCTAAAGAGTAGGCTGAAATTTAAGACATTAGTCAGGAAGAATCAACACGCAAAGAATTATGATACGAAACTAGTAAGAAATGACGAGATACACTTGAAGTTCTCTAAAGCTATAGATACAGCATAAGGAATAGCTCGATAGGCAGTACAGTTGGAGAGGAATGTACATCTCTAAAAAGGGCAATCACAGAAGTTGGAAAGAAAAACATAGGTACAAAGAAGGTAACTGCGAAGAAACCATAGGAAGAAGTACAAAAACGTTCCAGGAAACTGAGGAATACAGAAATGCAAATCGCTGAGGAATGAAATAAATAAGAAGTTCGTGGAGGCTAATAGGAAAAGGCTGCATGAGAAATGTGAAGAAATGAAAAAAGAAATGATTGTCGGAAGAACAGGCTCAGCATACAAGAAATACAAAACAACCTTCAGTGAAATTAAAAGCAAGGGTGGTAACATTAAGGGTGCAACGGGAATTCCACTGTTAAATGCAGAGGAGAGAGCGGAGAGGTGGAAAGAGTACGTTGACGGTCTCTATTAGGGTCAAGATTTGTCTGATGTGATAGAAGAAGAAACTGGAGTCGATTTAGATGAGACTGGGGTCCAGTATTGGAATCAGAATTTAAAAGAGCTTTGGAGCACTTACGATCAAATAAGGCAGAAGGGATAGATAACATCCCACCAGAGTTTCTAAGATCATTGGGGTAAGTTGCAACAAAACGGCTATTCACATTGGTGTGTATGGTGGATGAGTCTGGCGACATACCATCGGACTTCCGGAAAAAAACATCAGCGACACAGTTCCGCAGACCGCAGGAGCTCACAAGTGCGAGAACTGTCGCACAATTATTTTACGAGCTCATGCATCCTAGTTGTTGACAAGAATAATGTACAGAGGAATGGAAAAGGAAATTGAGGATCTGCTAGATGACGATCAGTTTGGCGTTAGGAAAGGTAAAGGCACGAGAGAGGCAATTCTGACGTTGCGATAGATAACAGAAGCAAGACTCAAATCAGCACAAGTTCATACGATTTGTCGACCTGGAAAAAGCAGTCGACGGTGTAAAATGGTACAAGATGTTAGAAATTCTGAGAAAAATAGGGGTAAGCTATAAGGGGTAAACTACAGTACGTACAAGAGCTAAGTGGGAATAAGAAGAGTAGACGATCAAGAACGAAGTGCTCGGACTAAAAGGGATGTACGACATGAATGTAGTCTTTCGGCCCTCCTTTTCAGTCTGTACATCTAAAAAGCAATAAATGGAAATAAAAGAAAGGTTCAGGAGTGCAACTGAAAATTCAAGATGACAGGATATCAATGATACGATTCGCTGATGACATTGCTATCCTGAGTGAAAGTGAAGAACGATTACATGGTCTGCTGAATGGAATGAATAATCTAATGAGTAAGGAATATGGATTGAGGGTAAATCGAACAAAGACAAAAGTAATGTGAAGTAGCAGAAATGAGAACAGCGAGAAGCTAAACCTCAGGATTGATGGTCATGAAATAGACGAGTTAAGGAATTCTGCTACCTAGACTGTAAGATAACCAATAATGGACGGAGCTGGAATACTGTTGTGTGTATCACATTTTTATATTGGTTAATATGTTTCATTTGTATGCAACGAAGTAACGAATGTGTATTCTTTTAAAGAGTATTTTGAGTGCCATGATGCATTCCCTTGATGAGTTCTTCTATGTGTTATTGCTTTTTAGGCCACTATGTGTGACATTACATGTTTTTAGAGTGACAATGTGGATGGATCACAGTAGAATACATCTTTGTATGCCACATTTTATTTTTCTTTTTTTTTACGATGCTGATGTTGAATGAAATGTTATGGAAGCTTCAGTCAGTGAAAAAACAATTGCAACGACTGAAAACACATAGATTTGTTGGCCAATACATCAATGTGAGTGGATGCTCCTAAAAACACTGTATTAAAAATGTGGGCTTGCGGCCTGCTGAAAAATGGCATCGCTGTCGGAAAGGCATAATCTTCGCGTAGTCCACAGCTGCCTTGGTGATTTTATTTACTACCATAAATTTCATGAGATCTCAGATGAATGTCCCCCAGAGGATAATTCTGACCCAGGAGCCTACGTCCCTGCGGCAGTGCGTGGTGTTAGCATCCATTGCCCTCGATGACAGATTATCCAGAAATGACCATCGACCGAGTGTAACAATGAAAATAATAAACGTGATTCATCCAACAAAATGATACAATCCCACTTGTCGTGAAGGGAATCTCAAAGCTCCTAGGCCCTATCCAATTGGAAATGATGATATCGGATCAACATGGGAATACGTAAGGGTCTGTTCAAGAGGTCCAATGTTCAATAGTGTGGGATTAGAGATATACTCCGAAACGTGCCTGCACCAATCCTCTACTGAGTCTTGAGCACTCCCACACACACCCAAATATACTGCTTTGCAGAGCAGCAAATCCCCTGTACTCTACATTCTGTGATGATGCTTACTCGTGGCTATACTCTGTGTCTAGGGGACCTGCTAGTAAAAAATGACCAACAAGTAAAAATAATCTTGTTCTGTAGAAAAGAGCAATTCTTGGTAAATTACAAAAATGTGTAATTTATCGACTTATAGTTTGAACGTAATATTGCACAGGTGGTACACTCATCTGTCGTTTTAAAGTCCGTTAGAATATGTGACGTAGCCTTCTTTTCCTTCTTCTGGCTTGTAGTCACGGATCGTAAACACAGATGTATTCTAGAAGGCTCTGACTGCGGGAACCTAAGTACAGGTGCATCTAGAAGGCTGTGTCCTAACTGCATTTAAAGATCTAGATACATTTGTTTAGTTATTCCCTTCAGAATTTAAAACATGTGTACTTCGTAGTTACTGCCGTGTTGTTCTATTTCAGTGTATGGTTTCCTGTGCTAGAAATGCCGAGACTAAAGAATGTTAACACTAAACAGAGGTTCGAGGCAATCAATTCAAAGCAACATCGAATAATATGCTGCAGACCATTTGGGGTCAATTGTCACTTGCAGAAATAGGGTGAAAGCATATAATACCCTCATATGTATTACATCCTGTAATAGAGGCAATTAAATAAGGGTATCAGACAAATACAAACCTTCTTAAGGGATATTCCCATGGTCTCTCATAGAATGCCAACGAAACTTAACAACAATTGCATGGGGGAGCAAATACGGAAAACAGTATTTGTTGGGCTGACAGTGTCGAAGACAGGTGTAATGGATGGATCAATAACTTTCGGTGATAGTGCAGTTTCTAGCATTCACGTCCCGAAAACGTTAGGTATCCACATTCGAAGGAATACAGTTTAAGGTCTAACTGTTACTGATCAGTTGAAAGTAACCGAAGTGAAGAGAGTAGCAGAAGATGTTACTCAGGAGGCTAGCATAATTCAGAGCGTAAAGGGAAAGGATATGGAGGATAAAGAAGAAAGTGAGCAACAGGAATACGCAGGTTCGAAGTTCTAAAACGACATACTTATTATTAATGTGATAATTAATCTACAATTTAATCATGTTTAGCGTGCTCCCCAACAGTGATGTGCTCTCACATATTTTCAAACTTCAAGCGTAATTGGCCATTGTCGATTGCTGCATTCTCTATGATATCGCCCCAAGATCCAAGAACAGTACTTATCTTCTTTACTAGCGGAATCAGGGTACATTTCAGTTTCACCATCACCCTCACCCCATTAAAATTATTGGTATGTTTAATAACCTCTAATATCTCTCTCCATGTCGTATCATAATATCCGCGCGTGGCATCTGGAAGAAGAGTTTTACCAAATAGAATGTGACGTTCTCCTGATTGCAGAACATGTTTCGCAACAGCCTATATATGCGTGTTTCTCTCCTTTTAAAGTTGTGTTTCTTAAAAAGATTCATGTAACAACGCCGGTAATGACGCAGAATATTTTAACGAGTGTGATATTTTCGGTCATGGAGCCTACATTTTGCACCCACAAACTGGTCACCATAGACAGGAAGCTCATTAAGAAAGCATAGAGAGTATATCTATTGAGCAAAAATAGAAAACAGTCACTTTTACCTGTTACTAGTTACATTCTGGCAACTTAAGAGAATCTCAAGACTGTGATGAAAACTATGACAATTCATGTATCGGTGAGAAAAACAATACAACAGCCTTCAATGAGAGATCATATCGAAAGATATATCAAGAAATCGTAGGACATACAGATCAGACGAGGTTCAGATACACAGTTCTTACATCATCATCCATGGATGGTCTTGCGTTGACATTCAGTGCAGCAGAAAGTAAGCCATAACATCAACGGTTATCAAAAAATTTGCTTCAAGTGCTGAGGACAATACAGCAAACAAAGAGCACAGACTTGATTTCTGCTGGATTTTACGAAGAATACTTTTCTCACTCGTCGGCTTTCCTAGCTGATTACCGTCTGTAAATAACTTGGCGTTACACATGTCCATCTCGTTGTGGAGACCAGTCGGAGATAGCTTCGTGCAGTTCTCTGCAGTAGTGTCTGTGTAAAGCTCTTCAGTTCTGCGTAACTACTGCAATTTACATAAATTTGAACCGCGATTTACATTAATTTGAACCTGATTACTGTACTCTAGCCCTGGTCTTCTACTATAATTTTAACCCTCCACACTTCCTCCGTTTCGAAACTGGAATGCCACGATTCCTTTTGATGTGTCGTATCAAAATGAAAGTTTTGTGTGATATTTGCAAATTGCTAACCTTCAGTTACTTACTTGTCGATTATTCGCGACGAACTTCTGTTGATATCTCAGAACCCACTGATTGACTTTCACCGCAGCATCTGGTACGGTAGTTATTCTACTTGAGTTCTTTGGGACGTGAATAACCTAAGCCAGCCACGAGAAGGAGAGTGCAGACGTTAGGCATGCTTTCACAAATTCCGAAGGAAAACAGGGCCTTTGTATTATTTCTATTCTGTACGAGGCTGTGATAGAAGAAGGTGTCCTTTCTTACGATGTAAGAAAGGACACCCACGTACTGCATCCCGCAGAGTGCATCCTTCATTGGACAAACAGATGGAAGCCGGATGGTGCGAAAGCTCAGTGAATCAGCACCACTAACGGAGAAATACAGTTCTGCACCATGGTGTTTGATTATGATTCATCGATCACTTCGTTAGAGAGAGCCCACACATTTTAACATTTGCATGAGTGACAACTGTGTGCGGGAGGCCGGCAAGCGGGTTATCAGACAGATTTGCGCCACCTTGTTGCCGTGATGACAGACACCTCGCCCAATGACTCATCGTGATTTTGTTCAGTGCCAGGTCTCTGTTAACATTCTGAAAGAGGCTTGAATATCTGCGATACTTCAGTTTTTGCCAGAACACTCTCAATGACAGCTCTGTGCTTTTAACACATCTCCGTTACAGGCGCCGTTTTCAAAGCTATGTATAGCGCCACAACCTATCGGAATTTCAGCGAAGTACAGGGTAGGAAGCAGAAATATACCACGATGTCTCACAACAAATTATGCATTTTTAACCAAAATGGTGGAAGAAAAAAATTCCTTTCATTACTTATTGACCACCCATCATACATAATGAGAGGATTGTGAGTGTGAGCAGTGTATGAGAGCAGCAGTGGGTTTGTAAGTGTGAAATACATGTGTGAAATTAAAGATCCCCCTATACGACTATTCTGCATCAGAGATTACCATGTTTTCGTTACTGCGTATCAGTCGAGCAATGTTGGCCAGTCGACATTTATCTAAATCAGACACAGAATGCCATGGAAGAGTGCCTTTCTGCGATTACGGTTCATTTTGGCAGTTCCAGCTTATAAACTGCATTTAATTGACCGTCAGGTAATGCAAGTCGGTATTTCATTCACCACATACGTTTTACATCTTCTATTCTTTTCAGACCTTTGTGAAAGAACTGGTCTTTCTATGCTGTGCTGAGACCAGGAATTTTTCCAACTAACCTTAACTAGATTCGTCTAATTTAAAAAATGTCCATTGCTTAAAGAATACTGATATCGTCTAAATTTTGATAACTAAGAATACTGTGGGACAAGTTTTCGTCATATAAGGTGGACATTTTCGAAGTTTTATGTTTCCTTTTGCACAAACAATGTCTATCATTATGTAAAACCCACTGCGCCAAAGTGTCTGAAGTTACATCAAATGTTTATTGAATTCGGAACTAGTTATTGTATTTTTTTTTTGTTCTTATTTTATTAAAGTGCATAACGGGAAATCTAACTCAAAGTTCAGAAAAGCCGATGAGGGTACAAAACTTAAACATGTGTTTTCTCATACATTTTCAATACAGGGTATTTGGTGTTAGTGCGACAGGAATATTGGCTAGTGTGTTGGAACGCACGTTAGGGAGAAATCTGGCTGAGTAGTTGATTCCAAGTTACATTTATTCAGAAAATGGAGTGAAATACTTAACTCCTGCAAACACTTATTATGTACAATATCCTTTCACTATGGGTCCATGAGGGATAACGGCTTTAACAATTTTAGTTCGCAATATTCTGTAAAGATTCAGTTAAGTGAAAAATCTAAAATGGGCACTAAAGTGATACAAAAATCCGGACACTAACAGAGCAGAAGAAAAAGTTCACCATCTCTAAGGCAGACGAGGTGTGAAACCTGGCTTGCAGCCGACAATGGAAAAACTTAAAGAAACTTAATCAGGATCGCGATGCATGAAGCAAATCATAACTGGATGACGACCAAGTCCTTCCCTAACTGAATCTATTGAAACGACAAGATATTTATCATTAATGAAGTACACAAAAAAATGCTCCCGACCACTGAATCAGCTATCATAGATACTTCCTACCACGGAAATACTACCTCACATCCAAAATCACATTTCATGTGAGCACAGCAATAGCAGTCACACTCAACAGACCCCAAACAGCGTCTGCTGACTCTGAACAGCTTTCAGCCTGTAGCAACTCCGTATACAGAGACAGATAGAAACTTGGAGGTGGCGAACCGACCAGTCGACAAACCGACTTTGCAGTGGTGTTGAGTGTCTCCTCCAATCAGGAGATAACAGAGACAGCACCTGTTTTTCTTTTCAGTATTTCCTATTGACTCAGCGTGAAAAATGTAAACAAGGATCTTCGACGAATCAATCGCGAAGCCACTCGTTAAGAATGAACAAGCGGACAGACATCCCCCCCTCCACCGCTGCTCTGAACCACAAGACTGCCACCACAAGGTAGCCATTCCAACGCCCCAAGACGGAACCGAAGATGTCCACCTAAATTTGTCAAAGTGCGTGCGTTTGTGTTTACACAGACTTTCACACAATCAAACAATCATCCGCGCTTAGGAAAGGTGGGTAAAAGTTGCGTAATATGGTGAATATCGATTGTAATAAAATTTAGAATAAAAATTAAATGCATTCCCAGTGTAAACTTTGTCCTTGGAATGTTAAAAAAGTCTAAGAAACGCAAACGCGTTAGAGACACTTTGCAGAACTTAACAAAGTTACTGCCCCCTTTTAACGTAAAATATTGGTATTCCCGAGATACAAGAATAATTATAAAGATCAATGGAAATCTCGAATCATTATTTCTGGTTCGCAACTTTCATAAATTAAATTAAGTACCAATTTTGTAATTTACCAGAAGTGAATAACCCAGCGACTTAGCGCCAAGTAATGTTGTCATTGTAGTATATACTTAAATACTTTTCATATACTTGATGTGCCAAAGGTAATGATTAGCGTCTTGTCTTTGAGCACGCATCATACACCTAAATCATTCTCCAGAAGCCACCAAAGCGCGTTTGGTGGAGCGCAATTCTGGCACCACTAAAAGATCAGCCATTGCCTGTTACAGTAGCGAATAACGTGTGTCTGATACTTCAAGTTTTGAAATACAAACTCATTTCTTATTCTTCCATGTGTTACAGAATCCTGGCGAACTGTTATGTGTTGCATGACACTTGTAACTTCATCTGCTCTCATTGAATAGCACAATCAGGAATTCTCTGTCATTGTGGACAAAATTGATTAATTAATGCTATCACAAATTCTGTAAATATCAGCCTATAACAATATTTTCTTATGCCAATAGCTACGTAACTGTACATGCCACCTGAGGCACCTATAGCATTAGGCTATACTGTTATCCACTTCATAATCCTGTGCAATAATTTCGTTGGTGTTATAAATAATCGGGTCTCGATTATTATGATATGTGTGTTCTTTTGTATCTAGATTATCTCCATCAACTTAGTGACTTAACACGTTCAGTGTATTCCTCCCGCGACCCTGATGAAGTTAGAAAAACCTTAACCTTCTATTTTTTGGTTTGTGCTGTTCTACGCCAAAGAAGAGCATGAATGATATGGGTGCTCTGATTTATAAGTTAAGGCTGTACACGTAAATCACATACGATTAAGTTAGGTATTGAGAATACCCATAAGCTTGAGCTTTTTATCCTGTTGATATGCTAGCTATGAATGTTTCATTTCCATCACATCCACAGCGAGGCCATATTTTGAGTTAACATTTTACACTATTTAAGTACATATTTTTGTATTACTTTCACATATTAGCTGGTAGTGTTCACTTACATCACGACCGCTGTGAGGCCATAGCTTTGACATTTTCATTTTTGTGCGGATTTACATTTGCCTGTTACGCAAGAGCTTGTTCGGTGTAAGTATTTTGCAGAATTTCTATTATTAATTGTCAATAATATAAATCACATTATAATCCTGTCTTAAGTATGTGTAACATCCTTCAAGTATCATTCCTAGAAAATTCTCACATTTTACTAGTTCACTGTTACATGTATAAAACTGTTACTAACGTTATTACTCAAGACCACAGAATACAATTACATTCACAGAAATTGCTGATAATTTTAGGAGGAATTTGTTGAAATTTTTCAAGACTATCTATCAAAGTAATTTTGTACTATTTAGTGGATAATTATATATTTTAATAGCGATTGTACTTGCTGAATGAGTAAGATTTCCTAGCAGTAAGGATTGTGAAAAGCGATCAGCTTGGAATATGTCCTGCTGTTTACTTCAAAAATAAGTATGAAGCCTGCTCTCCAGTTTTAAGAGAGTCTGATGAAAGTTGATCTTTATATTCTGATATTTGCCAAATTCTATAGGTTCGGTTAGTTCCATCTCAGTTATCTGCAAAGAACTTTTTCTCTTACCTTCAAACCCACAGATTAACTTTCGTTATGTGGTTTGCTGTGATATTGTAGGTACATGATAAGCCCAACAGTCGCTGGCCATATCAAAGCAGAACAATAATGAGTGCTTCTTATTGATCTGTCCAAGACTAATGTATGGATAAAATTTTCTGTCTTATAGTGTGAAATAATGTATTGCTGATAGTGGCTGTATTTACACATGCTGAGGAGTATATATATGACACATAGAAACTATTGCTGCTTTCACAAGTGTGTGTGTGTGTGTGTGTGTGTGTGTGTGTGTGTGTGTGTGTGTGTGTGTGTGTGTGTGTGTGTGTGTACGAAACAGCAATAGTTTGTAGGTGTCAGACACTTTATTAAAAACAAAGCTCCCCTCATCTGACGAATCCAGACATAGCTATCATTTATGCAATTCTCAAACTTCTGATGTCTTGATTTTTCTTTTCTCCTGCATTGATTAACTGTCAAATTTTACAGTCTTCAACCGCCTATCTAGATTTTTTTTTCGTTTGTATCTTTTCGCCTGAAATCTTCTTGTCTTACATCTCCTCTGCTTGGTTGATAACATTATAACCTGTGTCTCTTCTTAAAACTCTGCTTGGCTTTGCATGGTCTAACAGCATTCTTCTAGCCGTTACGATAATTCCCTGTTCTACACAAAATCTTATGATTTTCGTCACAAAGACACTTCCCTAACTTTCCTCGAAAAGATTACTCTTTATCACTAACTAAACGACTTGTCCTATCTGTTCGTCATTAGGATACCAGGCACTATTATCGACTGACTTATCATTCTTCGATTTTTCCTTAACAAAATTTTGCACAGATAAAAGATTTCCTCCTAGACGAAAGCAATTTCTATACATATAATGTGCATACATTCCACAGTTTATTATAATATCTACAACGCTTCATCTTTCATTTACACTTAAATACAAAATAACGAAAAAAACGTATTGTACAACTTATACCACATTATCATTATATACTTATTTAACCACTGAAAATGCACTGCGTTATGTGGCGGAGGAAATGTCCGTAGCACTGTCACCACAGAAAAAGGAAAGATGCAACCAGCGGGCATTTGCAGTAAACAGAGGAGACATAAAGCAAACAGAAAAAAATACATTCCCAATTGACTAGCAAAGATTTCTTTACGCATTGCCTTGCTTCCTGAATGTCTTTTACACGAGAACAATGTATCTGACGATTTCTGTACGAGATTTCTGCCACGATAACTATTTGCTACCTTACTATACTCACATTCATTGTCAGAGTTTCAAGACGCTGTTTCAGTTTGTTCCTGTAAACATCGAACGCATCACCAAGTATTGGAATCTATTGATCTTTGATGCATTACATTTAATTAAAATTTCGCGAATGCAGCAACCTGGATTTGCTTGTAATGTTTGTAAAATTTTCATTCTCTTAGCTTGGTCGTCTGAACATAGGATGTTTCTCTCCGTTTTATTATGATTCAGAACAGAAGGCTTTGTTTCGGTTCCGATATTACGGCTAATTTTAGGCCTTTTTTGCTTTATTTGGTTGCTGAAGTACAGCTCACTGTAAGACAAACAGTCAGTCCCATGACATACTGCAGCTATTGGTTTTTTTTTCTGAAGTAATACATTAACATTTACTGTAGGACAGGCTGTTTTCTTGTCGTATTTGTTCTTTTGTTCCGTTATTGCGGTTAGTTAAACATTACGAAACTTGCTATTCGTTGAGTTACTCAAGAGTCTGTGTTCTTGCTAGCTTAGTAATTTGTCTCCTCGATTACTTTCACATTAGAAATATCTTGGTGCCTAAATGGTTTTTGCTTTCACAGTATGCATTCCGCGTATTTTGAGTAGCAAAAGTGAGACATGTTATTAGTTTATAAACGAACCAGTTTAAAGCACTCTTTCTTCTAATTTTATTTTCTGTTTTTATTTAGGTGACAGAGACACTTCTGTGAACTTTGCGCTCTGCTATGGTCCATTCATACGTTCCAGCGCAGTTTGGACGAAACGTATCTGCCCAAGTGGCGTTAGCCTTTGCATCTCTCGATTAGGTTTTATTAGGTTGCCAGTTTTCTGATGTCATCTATCCCAAGTGGTATTGCATCTACTCCGAAGGTTTAGATTGCATCCAATGGATGCTGCATCTGTAGGGTGAAGGTAGCATAACAGGTGTACGCAAATGACCTCACTCTAAGTTATACAAACAAGGTGGCGTACTCTACGAATAACAAAGAACCAGGGGAGCCAGGATTAACAGAGATAGAATTATTTTGTAACGTCCTATGACCCAGTTCTCTATCTCGGGGAAATCCATGGCTGCATTAAAGAGGATAAAATCACAATTTCGGTGACCTTGGAAAGATTTAATTTTATTTTTATTTTGTTTTATTTTATTTTTGTTATGGTTTTAGGGCGCAAAACTGCTACGGTTATTTGCGCCCTGGCCTTAGAAAGAGGCAGTACAACCAACAAACCGACATTAACAAACCAACACTTTCCATATCTGTATGGAATTGAAATTGTACGTTTACAATAACGGATATGTATTATGTACACTAACCATTCCTGAAAATAATCCGTGACGAAATTCTTCCGTGACAGCTTGCCTTTTATTGACAGTTTAACTTGGTCTAACTACCTTTCATAAAGTAGCTACCTTGTTTATCAATGGAAGATGGAGGTGACATATTCGTACAGATAATGAATACAATTTTCCTAGACAAACTAGAAAGGTATTCAAGGGCGGCGTAAGGAGCACGAAACTCTTCCGTGACAGCTTGCCTTTTATTGACAGTTTAACTTGGTCTAACTACCTTTCATGAAGTAGCTACCCTGTGTATCAATGGAAGATGGAGGTGACATATTCGTACAGATAATGAATACAATATTCCTAAACAAACTAGAAAGGTATTCAAGGGCGGCGTAAGGAGCATAAAGTAAGATATGTTACATATCTCTCAATCATCATTTTTAAGGCAGAGATTTATATCGGTACAAACGCGCAATATACAGATATGTACGCATCTGGTACACGAAAGTAAGCTTCGTAGGAGTAGGCAGACTACAGGAGGCCTTCGCAAAGTTCCATCAACGTTTTATCCAACGGAGTCCTAAGCAACTTATGGCCAGTATATACACCCATATAAATTTTTCCCAAGTATGGACAAATTTCCAGGCCATGATTTTATGTATAATAATTGGAAATATCGGTTACACTTCATCACACTTATCTACCCACTCTAAGAACTATAAAACTAAATTGAGCTTCTTAGCGTTAAATGAAGTGTGTAATTGTGAAGCGAATGTGGTATTGTAAACTTAGCTGAAATATTAAACTTAGCTGAAATATGTGCCACAGGCGGAGGTCCATGTTTACCCTGTCTATGGCGCTGTAATGAGCTTTCCAAGTGGCTTAGATAATCTTGAATACACATCATAGTGGATGGTGTTAACGCAGCTGCTTATGGATGAGCAATTACAAATAAAGTTTCCTGTGGCTTCAAGGGTAGTTATATAGTACTTTACATGATCGATTTTTGAACTACGAGTCCCATCCTCACATTCGCCTCAAGTGCACATCGAATCGACGTTGTATATTGTTTCTCTGAATACCATTTTTCTGAATGGTATCTGGCTGTTAACGAAATGAGAAGTGTGCTAGTCCCACGTCTACAACACCACATAAAATGGCCAGCAGTGTGGTGACGTCGTGTGTGGTGCTGTGGACGTGGGGATTGCGTGTTTGTCATTTGGTTGTCAGCCACCTGTGATGTGAAAGAATAATGGCTAACATCGATTAGATCTTTCTTTAAGGTATGCCTGAAAACAGGACTAGGAGTTTCGAAATCGATCATGTAAATAGCGTATGAGTCATAAAACCATCCTTGTGTCCAAAGGCTGTTTTTGTTATAAATGCTATCAAGGACTAATTTTCAGAATGCGAAGAGTATATTCTTGATTGCTACTAAGGGCAGGAAACTGAACTTCTAGGAAAGTACGTTCTTCAACCAACACTCTTAAAAAACGAGACAATATCTGACGAAAAACAAAAGATTTATTTTTTATTTATTATTGAGCCAAAGTGTATTAATGAAAATTCAAATCTGAACAAAACTCAACTCGAACAAAAGAACAAGTAAGTAAACTGAACAAATAACTTGAAGATAACAAAAAAATCGGAACATACAAGAACTATTGGAACAAATAAATCTTTCTGTCAGTTGGTAGAAGCAGCAACCGAAGCATCGCTGTTGAGATCCTTGGCTGCCGCTCCTCCACATCTTCAATTGGTGTTTCCTTACCAGCTGCGTCCACCTATGAAAACATTATTGCTATAGTTCAAAATGTTTCAAATGACTCTGAGCATTATGCGACTGAACTTCTGAGGTCATTAGTCCACTAGAACTTAGAACTAGTTAAACCTAACTAACCTAAGGACATCACATACATCCATGCCCGAGGCAGGATTCGAACCTGCGACCGTAGTGGTCTCTCGGTTCCAAACTGCAGCACCTAGGACCGCACGGCCACCTCGACCGGCTTGCTATAATTGCGACAGAAACATCCAATATCTAGAACTTACATAAAAACTCCTCAAGTCATATGAAAGAGATGCTTGTGACTCATTTTCAAAGAACCTAGGTAATCCTGAAACAGAGACCTGCATAATGAACTTAATGAAGTCATTATAGGCGAGTTGGTTGAACAAAACAGCAAAACAGCTTGAGAAAGTTGTAAATCGTAGACCAGCCTCACAACATTTAGAATATACGAGCACAGTCAGTCGCCTAAGATGGCCCCGCATACAGAGTCCACGAGCTATGATAGAAGTATAACAAGATCCAGTATAGGAGCACAATGTAAATCTTTCCTTGAAGGTCAGTCTGATGTGAGTGTTTTTACTGTTATGGGTTTCTATGTTCTGAATTTGATGACGTTAATCTAAAACAGATAGCTCAACTTTTTTCCGAACAGTCTTGTAACTGGGAATTACGCAACTCGATAGTGTACTGCTACTCAATGAAGAACTATGTGCCAGTTATAAGCATTATGTGATTTCAGCTCTTATGAGTCCTCCAAAATTACCCATTTCCTCTCATTCCATCGGAGCACATCTACTTATTCAATGCACTTTTTGCATTCTGAACCCCCAAAATCGTCTAAAATAAATACGGAAATATGTAGTAATATGCTGGGTTTCTGCGTGTGAGGGCTTCTGTTGCAATGAAATTATGGACGTGGAATCCCAGAAAGAAGCACACTGCCTCACGCGGCATAGTGTAATGTGTCACTGCAACTGCCTCGCTCCTGAGCTACAGAGCCCCGTGTCACTGGCAGGACTAGCTGGGCGTGGCTGGTAAAGCCTAATACCTGGATGAGGCGTGCCTCATTCCAGCCAGTGAGGCGAGGTGAGGTCCTAGTCCACGTCCTGATTAGGCACTTTCCTCTGATACACGTATTCCTGCTCAAGTGAGTTAAATTTGGTCAGTGGGTGGGGTATGTTGTCTGTTGGATACTTCCAACTGCTGAAAGCAAGAGGAAATTTCTGAGCAGGCAAATTAATTATGAACAAGAAAATAGAAATGCGGCCGAAGAACTTAGTGAACGTAATACCGTAGCCAAATAGACAAGAATCACACACTCACGTGATGTTAGTATAATAGGCTGCTAGCTTTGAAGATCATTATGTGGTGGAGATTATAAAAGTTGAGATAGAAAAAATTATTCATTGGCTGAAAGAAGACAAAAATGTAATTGTGATGCAAGGCAGTATTTCGAGAATAGGACAAAGATGAGAAGGAAATATAGTTGAACACCATGAGCTATGGGAAAGTAATTATAGAGAAAGGCGCGCGGCAAAAAAATTTGCGTAGAAATCAGTTGAATGTGGGTCTTTTAAAAAAGAGAAACGTGGCTGTGCATGTTATAGAAACCTGGGGATACCAGATGACCTAAATACAGAAAATTAAGCCAGCAGATGTGAATATACAAGTCTACATCTAATTGAGAAGAAACTCGAAACTTGACTGTGGGACGCTCCACACAGGAAAATTTTAGAAAACTTTGGAGAAAACTGAATTACATAAATCATAAATCAAGGTGCGAGTTGGCTAAGACACAGTACTCGAAATCAGTATGTACCCTTTTAAATTTACACCGACTATCCGGATTCAGATGGTCCGCTTTTCCATGAATTACATAAAACATTAATCATCATAGTTGCGTTGAAAGGGAGTCATTGGGTTGAGTATTCGTCATTTCCCAATTATAAATCACACTATGTAAATAACGTCTGTGTCCCGAATTAAAACTTAACTGCTTATGTTAAACCTCTATCTCCAACCTGCCATGTAGACGGAAGGATGTGACCGAAGCCAGCACTAGCATACTGTCACTCGATAGGACTATCATCTACAACTGGCACGATTCAAGTCGTTGTAGAGTGCTATGTAACAATACCGAATCGGTGACAATTGTGCAGTGGAAGCTTATAATCTCTAGTGATACCACCTCGTTATGCCTTGGATTTACCTTAGTGTCTAGTACCAATTGACATGAGTACACACTAAGAAAAAAATCTGATGTACATGTATAGACAAACAATTACAGTTTCAGAAAAATTGGATGTTTTATTTAAGAGAAAGAGCATCACAAACTGAGCGAGTCAGTGATGCGGTGTTCCGCCTCTGGCCTTTATACCAGCTGTTTCTCGGCTTGGCGCTGATTACTGCTGTTACTGGATGTACTCCTGGCATCGAGGCACGTTCTGCACAGTCGGCGGTTTAGATCGTCAAAATCTCGAGCTGGATGGTGGGCCTGCCCTCAGAACTCCAAACGTCCTGAATTGGGGAGAGATCCGACTAACACACTGGACAGGATAGGATCTGACAAGCAAGAAGGTAGCCAGTATGAACCCTCGTCTTCCTGAAATGAAAGCCCTGGATAGTGTTCCAAGAATAACAACAAAGAGTTGCGTAGATTATCGTCGACGCACTGCTGTGCTATAAATGGGCAGCGAAAGATATCCAAGTGGTACCAGTTTTGAAAAGAAATGCCACCCCAAACTATCACTCCTGGTTGTCAGATTACCCGTCATGACCAGCCAATCTCGGTTTAAATATTAGCATACGCACAGGGTGAAAGTTTCTGCTGATTTTCTTCGCTCTTACCAGACCTTAACCTGACCAGTATTGTCACTGAATCACTTCCCAATTGAAAACGTTTGGAGTATTATGGTCAGGAACCTGTAGCCCACTGGGGATTATAACCATCTAACGTGACAATGTGGCACTATATAACTCAGAAGGACATCCAACAATAATGCCAATCAACGGCAAGGAGAATAAAAGATTTCAGAAGATCCAGACGTGTACCAATGTGATTGTCACTTCAGTTTGTTAAGATTATCCTGCTTTTCTACGTAATCATTTGTTTGTCTGCACATCTACATCATGTCTACCGATATCCGTCCCATTCTGATAATTCGATAATTCGTTTGTGGTGCGTCGTTCTTTTGTCTTAGAGTGTATTATAGGATTGTAACATACTGAATCCTTCGTTTACTCCTTTATGTGAACGAGACGGACGACTGCATTTTACAGTCGTGGAAAATAACCAGATTGTGAGAGGTTTGCGAAAATTATTGTCCGGCAGAGTGGCTCTTCCTGCAATGCAGACGGTCTGAGATGTACTTTGTTCCTCGGTCCAAACTGAGTGGCCATTTATTCCTACTAACTGGTCATTGTACCAATAATACTAACTTACCGCAGAGGGGTTCTCTTGCGGCGGATCAACGATTTCCGCCTCTGGTTTTTTGGAATAGTCTCGGTGTTCACAGTCGGTTTACAGGCGTCGTCCGGAAACGGTGGAATTTCTTCCAGCACATCTGTCACGTTGAAGCGCCCAATGACACGGACCTGTGGGTGGTTTGACTTCATTATCACTGACTCAGCTGTAAAGGCATTTGTCTAACCCACAGAGAACCTCATACACTGACTTAACTTTCTGAAACGGATTATATATCAAGTATGCATCCGTATGTATAGGTTGTAATAACGGTGAAGAACAGTGCTACAGACTTACCTCAGTACGGCCCTCCTGCGGCGCATGGAACAATTCTCTCTCTCGTTTCTGTGGTAACATTTCAGGTTGAGCACTCATTTCGAAAGTGTCGTCCTCAAAACGTGGAATCTCTCCAGCCACCTCTTCCTCGCCGGAGTCCCAAGTAAAATTGAGCTGTGGGAGGTTTAAGTTTATCATCAGTGACTCAGCTAGAATAGCATGTCTCTGAAGGATAGAAATCTTTAGACATCTCTCTCAGCCTTCTTAAATGAATTACATATTAAGTAACCAAACCTTTACTGTAGACTATAATGAACGTGAAACACAGTGCCTTAAATGTACGCTAAAATTGTGAAGACATGGCCGGGTTAGAAGAAAAGAAACAGATCATTGCCCAGGTGCGTGATGATATAAAATGATTAGATCGTACACAAGAGTGAAACCAAGCAAGACTATGAAGATCCAAACACAGGACGCATGGTTCGTGAACCGTATGATATGTAACCTTTTTGATGGTTTTTGGTTACTATTTGCGAACTTACAGCAACTACGCCGGTATATTTAAATAAAGAAGGGCTCCTAACGCAAAAATAAATATGTTTTGACATTGCTACTCTTTATCTTTTGCCAAGATTAAGTATGAAGCTTAATTAACAATATACCATGAAGAGTTATTAACAATATGTACGGCAGTGTCCTAATATATTTTTTATAATAAAAGTAATTAGTAACATATTCTAAGTTCAAAGTCTTTTTTCGCTGTTCGACTTTATTATAAGAAAATGTATAATTTCTCTAAACTTACTAATATCGTATTTTTTGATCAATTTACACCGATTTTACTAGAGCCACGTCTGCATATGTATATTGTTCTTCATGTTCCTTGTTGTTCAGTTTCATAGCTACCTTTCCTCTCCACAGTAATATTCTTGCATGCGACCTTAGATTTCCCTTAGGGTCTTGTAAACAGTTGAGGATAATATCATTAGTCTGCTGTAGAGTGAATCCATCTCATAGTTCTTTCTTGTAAATCTGAGTGATGACTTGAAAGCGACTATGGAGCTTGAGCGGTTCTCAATAATACACTGAAGCTCCAAAGAAACTGGTATAAGCATGCGTATTCAAATACAGAGATAAGAAAACAGACAGAATACGGCGCTGCGGTCCGTAACGCCTGTATAGGACAATAAGTGTCTGGCGCAGTTGTTAGATCCGTTACTGCTGCTGCAATAGCCGGTTATCAAGATTGAAGTGAGTTTGAACGTGGTGTTATAGCTGGCCCACGAGCGACGGGATACAGCTTCTCCGAGATAGCGATGAAGTGGGGATTTTTTCGTGTGGTCAATTCACTAGAGAAAATCAGGAGTCCGGTAAAATATAAGATCCCTAGGATGGGATAATTAAACAGACTATATATTCAATATGCAGGGCGTAATTGTAGCTGTTAAAGATTTTGAATGCGGTGCTGTTGATGTATGCTGGAAGTTAAGATGTCGGATAAGGTAGAGAACTATGAGGTACGAGAGTGAAGATGCAAGGAAAGATATTTATGGAGCACACTTAGTAAATTAATTCTAGTTTGGTGCGACCAATGCTAAGGCATTTACTAACAGTTAACCAAGCACTTCAAAGGTGACACTCTGAAAGTATGCAAAGTTTGAATAGAAGAAGCAGATTACTGTCGATGTTGCGTGAAACATGACATGACTGAACAATGAAGAATAACGAAACAGCCAAGGATCTTGTGATATAAAAAGGCGACTAACTGTCTATGGACAGTTTCGGCTGTATTTTTTTTCTGGCTATTATTTACTTACATTACTATAGCAAATAAAAAATAAATCTGAAGTGAGAGTACGTAACAAAATATGCAGTGAATTGCAAGTGAGAGGGTTTACTAATGAAAATGTAAATTTATGTCTATAATTATATTTGTTCCCATACTAATGTCTCTTAGCTTATTCTGCCCAACGTCACGTGAATTTCTCTGTAAAGTTCCTTGACGCCGCCCAATAAACCCCGAATTCCGGTTCTGGAACCTTACAGGGTGTTTGTACGACAGCATTGTCATCTTTTGTTTAAGAATCCTTGCACTCGAAGACCCTCTATAACACCTCCGTGTTCTGTGTTCCGGTTATTTATTTTCTTATCAAGTATTCTTCAAGTTTCTAATTTTCTCCTGCATGGGTTGTTGGTAAGCGTCACAGACACTGTAACTGTAACATATGTTACATTGTCTGTCATTGTGTACATTTTTCTACAGTGGATTCGTATTACTTCCGCAAATTACTGCACAAAAATTAAAGTCATCTTTCTTTTTCTTTTTAAACTGATGGCATGCGCTTATAACAGTTTATGGAACTGCTTAGTTTTATGCACAGGTATTCAAACTAACACTCCCTATGGCCGTATTTTGTCTACTGGAGACTGTGGTAGCACTTCTTACGTCCTTGCCAGATTTTTGAGCACTGTGTCCACTGTTAGCCTTCGTCTTTCATTTGGTGAAAGTCGAGAGCCGAAGAACAGTATTGCGTGTGAGACGAGTGGTATATTCTGAACCCCCAGCAGCTTTACAAAGGAAACTTAGTGCACGAGTTCTGTACCTGTTTATCACCTTGGATTTACCTTAGGTTCTTCTAACCAGTGCACGATACTATTACTGGATTGTAATAAAATGCATTTCTTATTTAGTCCTTCATGCACAAATGAAAGAGTTATCCGGCAGAGTAACAGATTCTGGAAAGCATACAATTTGCTATTTCATTTGGTCTTTCTTCGCTCTCGTTCTTTCTTACCCTTTCTTCGTGTTTACTTCACACGGTTGTAGTGCTATTGACTTACCTCTGCACAGCCGTCCTTCAGCGTACAGTCCACGCTGTCCTCCCCATTCTTGATGCGGCTGGGTGACTCTGGGGTCCACTGGCAGGGAAATATCTCAAAGACAGAAGGCACTTGTGGCACCCTCCTCTTTCTCAAGCGGTCAAAAACCTGGAAGAGGGGGTTTCACATTTCTAACAGATACCAATACTCTATACAATTGACATACAATGCTGGAACAGTTTTTAGACACCGTCAGCAGTTCACAACCGTAGCGTTCAAAGAGTGTGAAGTATGGTGCTAAAGATGGCGATTATAAATTAAGACATCAAATAAGGCAGAGAACTGACAGCTAAAAGAATGAAAACGTGAGGTAAGATTTTTATAGAAAACGCTAAAGAAAATTATGGTACGTTAATGTGGCTACAGCTAAGGCATCCTGTAATAGTTAACCTGGCACATGGAAGGAAAAAATTGTATGTATACAGAATGTTTAGAGCATTTGGAGCAAATATGGATAGATATATCCAACAAAAAGGTAGTGAAGTATGACGGCAGAAAATGCTGGACCGAGACTCGAGTACGAGACCTTTTCCTCACTGTGAGCTATTGGCGGAAGTACAGTTGTGAGGACAGGTTGTGTGTCGTACTTACTGTAGTAGATAGAGCACGTGCCCGCGAAAGGCAAATTCATTCTGCTGCCGCTGACCCACTGTGATCTCTATCCTACTGGCGAATGAGATGAATCTGAAGACTCATTAAGAACATAAACATTTCCAGCCACTCTAGGTTGCAGAGAAAGCCTGCTACATCAAATACCATTTAAGCAACACACATCTGTGTACACTAACGCATATCCTTATTGAAGGTGTCATGAAAATAATGCTTTGTCATACGGCTCTGGTTAAGGTCATGATGCCACAAATGGCGAAACAAGTGACCCTACTCACACATGCAAGTTGGGAAGAGTACTAGTAACGCAAATAATTGTAGACGTATTACAATCAGCTGTGCCCCACTTTATTACCGTGTAGTCTGCTTGGTGTGACATGTCTGGGTTTCATCTACTAAGGGAAATGAACTTATGCATTAAAAGATATTTGCTGTTATTGTTGTGGTCTTCAGTCCTGAGACTGGTTTGAAGCAGCTCTCCATGCTACTCTATCCTGTGCAAGCTTCATCATCTCCCAGTACCTACTGCAACCTACATTCTTCTGAATCTGCTTGGTGTATTCACTCTTAGTCTCCCTATACGACTTTTACCCTCTACGCTCCCCTCCAATACTAAATTGGTGATCCATTGATGCCTCAGAACATGTCCTACCAATCGATCCCTTCTTCTAGCCAAGTTGTGCCACAATTATCTCTTCTCCCCCATTCTATTCAATACCTTCTCATTAGTTATGTGATCTACCCATCTAATCTTCAGCAGTATTCTGTAGCATTACATTTCGAAAGATTCTATTCTCTTCTTGCCCAAACTACTTATCGTCCATGTTTCATTTCCATACATGGCCACACTCCATACAAATACTTTCAGAAATTACTTCCTGACACTTAAATCTATACTCGATGTTAACAAATTTCTCTTCTTCAGAAATAATTTCCTTGCCATTGCCAGTCTACATCTTATATATTCTCTATTTCGACCATAATCAGTTATTTTGCTCCCCAAATAGCAAAACTGCTTTACTACTTTAAGTGTCTCACTTCCTAATCTAATTCCCTCAGCATCACCCGACTTAATTCGACTACATTCCATTATCGTCGTTTTGCTTTTGTTGATGTTCTCTTATATCCTCCTTTCAAGACACTGTCCATTCCGTTCAACTGCTCTTCCAAGTCCTTTGCTGTCTCTGACAGAATCACAATGTCATCGATGAACCTCAAAGATTTTATTTCTTCTCCATGGATTTTAATACCTACTCCGAATTTTTCTTTTGTTTCCTTTCCTACCTGCTCAATATACAGATTGAATAACATTGGGGAGAGGCTACAACCCTATCTCACCCCCTTCCCAACCACTGCTTCCCTTTCATGTCCCTCGACTCTTATAACTGCGATCTGGGTTCTGTACAAGTTGTAAATAGACTTTCAGTTCCTGTATTTTACCCCAGCCACCTTTAGAATTTGAAAGAGAGTATTCCAGTCAACATTGTCAAAAGCCTTCTCTAAGTCTACAAATGCTAGAAACGTAGGTTTGCCTTTCCTTAATCTTTCTTCTAAAGTTTCCTAAATAACGTAGCCATTAATCAATTGATACTCCTTAATATTCTCAAAAGGAACGGTGTTTAATCATACCAGTGATGTTTTGACGGTTTGTCCCACATATCTGTCACAATATTGGCTGAATGTAATTTTCGGTTTCCTTCATACGTACCTTGTTTCACTGTTTATTAAAGACAGCTTGCTGCTATCCGCAGCGCTGAAACTGATTGTTACATTATGTATATAAATTACCTCCTAGTACAACGAACGTAAGTCCATGGTCGTCTTTCCTCAAACTATTAATGTCTACATGGCTGTCTGCAGCAAACTGTAATGCAATACACAGATACCGTATAAACGCAGATTGTGTAAATGATTATTATATTTGCGTCGATGAGCTTAAATGACGCTTCTAAAAATATATTTCTCTACCTCTGCGTGAACAACGAGATGCGTACATAGAAAATACGGACAATATGTGACATTTGGAAGTTTTAGTCCGTCCGGGAAGCGTACAGGTATGGCCGTAATGATTAGGCCGGCCACTCGCGATAAGCGATAAATCTAGGATCGCGCGCCTTTCGTTTACGGATTTTCATGTGTCACAAATAAAATCTAGATGTGACTGCAAACAGTATTCGAAATTTGACTATCTAGTTCGCTATTTTAACATTCTGTATTCTTCGGTTTAGTTTACTAGCTTACTTCCAACCATTAGCGTTGTTAGCGTTTGTTACCAATTAATATGAGTTCTTGTGCAAGCAGGTATAGTTATGACGGTGATCCGAAGATCACAGGAAAGTGAGCGGCCAGACTTATGGGGTTGATGAATACGAAGGCGTGAGTGTGCACTACAGGAGGAGCTGTAGTTTGATGATGGCTTGTTTAGGACAGCAAGTAGTTAAGACAGGTTTGCCAAGTCTAGAAGCTGATACAGTGAGAGTCAGTATGGCGTTATGGCAGTGACTATATCAAGCTATGTAGCTGGTCGTTGGCCTCGCTGTGGAATTTTTCATACACCTTGGAGTTATTCAGTGCTCACCTTCTCCATATCCACTTCTCTGTAATCATAGACTCCCGTCGAACGTGCTTTCTTTGATTTCTGCCCCAAACCACGTGTCTTCTTCCTGCAGGGAAGACACAGGCAGCATAATATGCTGCATAGCACCTGCGAAGGCAAAAGAACATTACAACACGTGTGATTCAGAGTTTATACATTAAGACAATTGAATGATGCCACCTCAACCTCTTACTGCAGACCAGTCATCAAGTTGTGAATTTTCCGATGTGTGGAACACAGTATGAAAACTCAGAAATCGTAACTGGAGCCCAGACCAGACGTTATTAGTTATGCTTGACAACTATATTTCCCTTACGAGTGCCGTCCCGTAATTCTAGCAGTAGCCATAGTATCAGACCATATCCTGTGATCACCTTTTCAGCTAAAAGAGCTGAAGGAAATGCCGAAGTCCTCGACAAACTCTGTCCTTGGAGCTGATCATGTTCACTATCCTACCCCGTGTAGCCCGCCAAATCGTTTATTGAAAAGGTTTCTACGAACTTTCAACGGTATTTGGATGAGACTCTTCTCCTCAATGAACAATTTAAATAATTATTAACTATTACAATGCCTGGGATTACAACTTCGTCTTCAGCCAGAAGGACCCTTGGAAGGTTTATTAAGAATCACTGAGAGTGGTAGTTGTGATAGAAGTATTTGCTTTCAGAAAATCAGTTTGGATTTCCAAAGGGTAATGGAACTCTAGACATTCTTCGTATTATACATTCTGAAATTTTTCGAGCGTTCAGCAGTAGGCAACATTTTTGCATCAGCTTTTATCGACATTAAAAGTGCATACGGCAATACTTAAATTCCACTTCTGCTTCAAAAATTAAGCGATATATGTATTCCAAAGACATTTTTGTTTGATATTCAAACCGCCCTAAAATACAGTACTATGAGACCAGAACAAACTGCTCGTACAACCTCAAGAGGACTTACTCAATGCTCCACACCCAGCCTTTATATGTTTTAAACGTACACACGAGATACAGACTACGGTCAAGTTGGTTACGACGGTCTAAATCATCCACTTTATTACAGAGTCTCTCCTTCTCATAGGTATCTGAAGCGAAATCTGTTTGTGTGGTATTTGGAATGCGCTTGAGATCTCTTGTAATCAGGAAACAGCATTAACACTATGATATCTGTAGCAGGACCTCGGAAGGGTGTGGAGCCTACAATTCTCTTGAACAGGGCCTAGGGCCTCCTCCGCCGTCATCGATTATGGATACTTCTTATATCACGAATCTAACTTGAAGCAGTAGAGTTCTGTTCCCTGCGACATTGCCTTGGAATAATGCTATCAACTTCGACGAGTGCCTTACTAGTAGAAACGCTTGAATCTCCGCTGTATAAACTACTTTTTCGCCTCAGACCATGTTACATATTCGTATCTTTATTGTACAAGCAGGCTAATTTTCGACCTCTGTCTCCCGGAAACGGGTAAAGACATGAAAATAAGTTTCAAGGTTATCTAGCATTGGTATCTTAGGCGTATATCGTAGGAAATCCACTCATATGCTACGCATATTCGTCTTGGAATCTGCTTCTCGGTTTTGGTAGAAAGAGTACATGATAAAACATAGTGACAATACAGCCATGCTCCTGTTGGGTATACAATATAGAAGACCATAGCACATAACGAGCAAATCTGTCCGTTAACTGCCTTGTTCTATATTGATCCAAACTTGAAGTGTGATAATTCCTCTTATTACATGGGTCTTCAAGACTTTTATATTTGCACGGAAGATGGTCACTCAGTGACTAAAATCGATTTGCTGTAATAAATGCTTTCAAAGCCCTTATGACCGATGAGGCCGAGTTTGTTGTTTGCATATTCTTAATTGCCAACGACGGCTGTCCTCTCTTGATGTCTCTTCCCCAAAATGTCAGCTCTGTGGAGGATCTCACGTTATGTTCGTTTCCAGATGATAAGGTTTCTACTTAATATGGCATGACCCATTAGAATCAGATCATTTCCATAATGTAAATATGAGTATCCGACAGCAAGGACATGGTATTCTTTCCTAATAGCCCTCGGAACGTCAATAAAGCAAATTGGTACTCTTTCAAATAAAGGTAGAAAATACAGAAGCTGTTGTGCCAGAAATGGATCCAGCCCACGTATCCAAGTACTCAATGTACTAAATGTGAGAGATTTCTCTATCCCAAAAACGATGTGCTACTTCGTTACAGTCCGCAGCTCGTGGTCGTGCGGTAGTGTATTCGCTTCCCGCGCCCGGGTTCCCGGGTTCGGTTCACGGCGGGTTCAGGGATTTTCTCTGCCTCGTGATGACTGAATGTTGTGTGATGTCCTTAGGTTAGTTAGGTTTAAGTAGTTCTAAGTTCTAGAGGACTGATGGCCATAGATGTTAAGTCCCATAGTGCTCAGCGCCATTTGAAACATTTGAACTTCGTTACAGATTAACAGCTCTCTGACCACGAATACGAAATCCTCACAATTATTGCGCAACGTCGACTAGAGCTTGAACAATATAAGGCCTGGTCGTACCACGGAGCTCCAGAACGTTCCGTTGCACAACAATCCAAAAGTGTATACGAATGTATTCAGCACTGACTACGGATCAGTAAAATCGACGTTCTGGTACTGCAAATAGGCGAAGAGGTACGAGAATTTCCTTTTCGTGGGACCGAGGTCACTTGGGATTACATTGACAAGGTTTACAATGACAATAATGAACGGTTGGCGAACAAGGTCGGTGTTATTCGCCGTGTAATTAATGTCATTCTACCATCCTCAGTTTTCAGGTTACGGATGAGGAAACTGGCCAAGGAAGAATGGGCAGAGGATTTGGA
Organism: Schistocerca piceifrons; assembly: GCF_021461385.2. Classification (NCBI taxonomy): domain Eukaryota; kingdom Metazoa; phylum Arthropoda; class Insecta; order Orthoptera; family Acrididae; genus Schistocerca; species Schistocerca piceifrons. Next base: position 977,487,649 of record NC_060139.1, on the reverse strand, counting down.
CCTTTTAGTATACCACAGAAGTCAATACGACACTCCAGTACAAGCACTTATTAGATGCTCCACCAGATTTCGAACATTTCTGGAGAGGAGGAGGTATGTACCTGTACTAGTATAGTTCAACTACTTCCAAAGAACGTCGAGTAGGTATCGTGTATAGCCCTTCCAGTGACTGTCACAAGATAGAAGCGGGAGACATAAGCGAACTGCTGTTTTCCTACAATTACACCGAAACACAGCCAAACTATTTACCACAAAATCTTGAAGATATCCCTCTGATCAAGTGATTCTATTTTATTATATCATGATGAATCACAAATATCCTTCTTAGTCCTCATGAAGCAAGCACTCTGCACCCAACTTTTGTTTATATCGTCCTAGGTCAGGTAATTAACTGAACTTGCTATGCTTGATTGTAGGTTGTACTTAGCACCATGCGTTTTCTGATCATCACTTGTTTCCATTTCTGCAATCTTCCAGTTAGTTTCAGTATTTGACTGAAGAAAGCTGTTTATCACAGTGTTAGCATGGTTTGGAGAAATAAAGGTAAATACAGGTTGTATGTGTGTATACACTCTCCGCTGTAGAATAAGAGACCGTTTATTCGCTGAAAACAGTGCAAAGATAAACTTTTTTGTTGTATAGGAGCGTGCTGAAAAGTAATGCTTCCGAATTTTCTATTCTTTTCTCAATATCGGTTGATGTATTACTTCTCATGCAAATTAGTCGGTTGACTTTTCCGTTTCGCGGGCGCAAGCTGGAGCAAACTGGCGCTAGAGTGTTCCGAATTTTAGTGTGTAACATGTCTGCGTGTAACGTAGCTATGTCGTTGTATGAGACAACAGAATCTCAGAAAACAGAAACATCTGCAACAATCCGTCACCTCGTGTTCACAGTCATCGATCATCCTCCATCCAGCCCCGATTGGATCTCATCTGTTTTCCATCCCTTTACAAAATTCGAGGACGTCGCTTTGATAGTAATGAAACGGCACAAGCAGAGGTGAGGTTGTAGCTCCGTCAACAAAGTGAAACATTCTACAGCGACAGTATAAAAAAACGGGTCTCCCGTTGGGAGAAATACGTTGGTCAATAGAGTGACTAAGATGAGAAATAAATATAAAGGCATGAAGCATAAAGTCGTAGAATGTTAACGTAAGCTTTATTTAAAATGCCTTTCGAGTTTCAAATAAAAATTTCCGATACGTTACTATTCATCAAGACGTCGTAGCACTGGGTACACATTCGGCAACGACCTATACATTCATATTCACAGTAGAGAATACAAGATGCAGGAGAGAGTGAGGAAGAACAGGTGGAATGTGATGACAATAGCCATGCATTTCGAATGAGGAAATGATCTGAGAACCAAACCCTGAGCAAACACTAACAATAAAGATGCTCCATGCCAAAAGGCGCGTGTCCACCTGAGATACTGAATACAAGCCGGAGAAGTCGATTCAGATATGCGTCGCCTAAATGTGAAGGTTTCACGTTATGCAGTACACTAAATATATTTGCCTCACGGAAAAAAGGAACTGCTTCTTTCACTTCCATAAAAATAGCAGAAACGCTCCTTATACGCAGCAACTTCAGAAAGTAACACATGTCGTACCCACGCAAAGATCACTACGCAACTAGATTGGTGCGTTATCACAAGAGAGTACATGCCCTGGGCCTCCTGCAGGCATAGCCACACTGCGGTACGGATACTAACTGCTTCACAGTGTGAGAGTGAAATTGAACGGCGACTGGAAAGCTGCTCGAAAGTTGAGCTGCACGGCGCAGTCCGATTCCTGTGTTCAAAACGTCTGAATTGCATCCAGACTGTGCGAGGAATCTGACTGTGTGTGGACAAAATGCAATGTCAAGTCTCACTGTATTGGAGTGGTGTCATCGATTTAACCCATGCTGAACAGACTTGGATGACTCTGATAGGAGACAAAGGCCATCGATATCGACATCGACCACAGACGTTGATGTCCAGACCATCGAGGAACTGAGTCGAGGAATTAGGACTATTCCAACGATGAAGACATCCACATAGCGGTTCTAGAATGGCTCCACGTCGAACGAGTGGATTTCTATCATCGAGTAATTGAACGACTGATAGAAGGCTCCGAGGGTAGTTTACAGGGATTTGGTAACTATGGTGCTAAATTGTCTCATGTTTCTGTGTCAGTTTGAAGTGTAGGAGAGCACTCAATAATAGTTACCTCTCCTATCATGAGAATGTCCGCCTTACTTTTTGAGGGCTCCTCGTACGTAAAATTTTCTCATTATATCTTCAGATATAATAATAAAGTAATATTTTGTGGTGCTTACAGAAGTGCGTATATACAATACTGGCCATTAAAATTGCTACACCAAGAAGAAACGCAGATGATAAACGGGTATTCATTGGACAAATATATTATACTAGAACTGACATGTGATTGCATTTTCACGCAATTTGGGTGCATAGATCCTGAGAAATCAGTACGCAGACCAACCACATCTGGCCCTAATAACGGCCTTGATACGCCTGGGCATTGAGTCAAACAGAGCTTGGATGGCGTGTTCAGGTACAGCTGCCCATGGAGCTTCAACACAATACCACAATTCATCAAGAGTAGTGACTGACGTATTGTGACGAGCCAGTTGCTCGGCCACCAATTGAGCAGATGTTTTCAATTGGAGAGAGATCTGGAGAATGTGCTGGCCAGGGCAGCAGTCGAACATTTTCTGTATCCAGAAAGGCCCGTACAGGACCTGGAACATGCAGTCGTTCATTATCCTGATGAAATGTATGGTTTCGCAGGGATCGAATAAAGGGTAGAGCCACGGGTCGTAACACATCTGAAATGTAACGTCCACTGTTCAAAGTGGCGCCAATGCGAACAAGAGGTGACCGAGACGTGTAACAATGGTACCCCATACCATCACGCCGGGTGATACACCAGTATGGCGATGACGAAGACACGCTTCCAAAGTGACGACAAACACGGATGCGACCATCATGATGCTGTAAACAGAACCTGGATTCATCCGAAAAAATGAGGTTTTGCCATTCGTGCACCCAGGTTCGTCGTTGAGTTTACCAGCGCAGGCACTTCTGTCTGTGATGCAGCGTCAAGGGTAACCGCGGCCATGGTCTCCGAGCTGATAGTCCATGCTGCTGCAAACATCTTCGAACTGTTCGTGCAGATGGTTGCTGTCTTGCAAACGTCTCCATCTATTGACTCTGGGATCGAGACGTTGCTGCACGATCCGTCAAAGCCATGCGGATAAGATGCCTGTCATCTCGACTATTAGTGATACGAGGCCGCTGGGATCCAGCACGCCGGCCGGGGTGGCCAAGCGGGTAAAGGCGCTACAGTCTGGAACCGCGCGGCCGCTACGGTCGCAGGTTCGAATCCTGCTTCGGGCATGGATGTGTGTGATGTCCATAGGTTAGTTAGGTTCAAGTAGTTCTAAGTTCTAGGGGACTGATGACCTTAGAAGTTAAGTCCCACAGTGCTCAGAGCCATTTGAACCATTTCTTTTCATCCAGCTCGTCGTTCCGTATTACCCTCCTGAAACCGCGGATTCCATATTCTGCTAACACTCATTGGATCTCGACCAACGCGAGCAGCAATGTCCAGATACGATAGGCTACATTCCGACCTTTATCAAAGTCGGAAATGTGATGCTACGCATTTCTCCTCCTTACACGAGGCATCACAAGAACGTTTCACCAGGCAACGCTGGCATGAGAAATCGGTTGGAAACTTTCCTCATGTCAGCACGTTGTAGGTGTCGCTACCGGCGCCAACCTTTTGTGAATGATGCGAAAAGCTAATCATTTGCATATCACATCATCTTCGTGATGTAGCAGTTTTATTGGCTAGTATATATATATGTACTAGCCATTACTTTCAGACATCAGTTTGTTAATAAACGTCAGCAAATTAACCTGCGGAAATAATTCATTACTAGCATTTAAAACGTGTGTGAGTACTAATGTAAACTATATGCTATGTGTCCTAATATTTTGGTGAATTACAATTATTTTTGTAATTTAGTATTTCAGTCTTATTTGGTCCCAGGACAAAACACTGACCACCAACTTAAAATTTTCACTCACGAAATCTATGTTTAAGAGTGAGCAGGATACACAACTTTTTTTTATTTACACGAGGTAAGAACACGATTATATGAACGTTGGTTTATTATCTGTGGTTATATAAACGTGATAATGTTGATGTGTATGCTTCTCATTCTGTCCTTGTTTGTCTTCGGTATATTCTGTCTATAGTTGGTATGCGAATATTTCTTAGCCATTAACACTGTCCCTTCCAGGAAATTGTACAATAATTTGAAATCATTGTATCCTCTACTTCATATATTACTTTGTATTTGTACCAAGCGTTTTGCAGCATGGCTAAATAAACCAAAGCGAAATAATAGTAGCAATAAAACTCCTACAAAGTACAGCCACAGTAGGTGTTGCCTATTCTATTTATGCCTGTTTCGGGTAAGTCCACATATTGTCTACTCTGTGACCCAGTTGGTTTCAGCCCATTTCGCAGCTTAATATACGAGTGCTGTTGTTTTACACTCCTGGAAATTGAAATAAGAACACCGTGAATTCATTGTCCCAGGAAGGGGAAACTTTATTGACACATTCCTGGGGTCAGATACATCACATGATCACACTGACAGAACCACAGGCACATAGACACAGGCAACAGAGCATGCACAATGTCGGCACTAGTACAGTGTATATCCACCTTTCGCAGCAATGCAGGCTGCTATTCTCCCATGGAGACGATCGTAGAGATGCTGGATGTAGTCCTGTGGAACGGCTTGCCATGCCATTTCCACCTGGCGCCTCAGTTGGACCAGCGTTCGTGCTGGACGTGCAGACCGCGTGAGACGACGCTTCATCCAGTCCCAAACATGCTCAATGGGGGACAGATCCGGAGATCTTGCTGGCCAGGGTAGTTGACTTACACCTTCTAGAGCACGTTGGGTGGCACGGGATACATGCGGACGTGCATTGTCCTGTTGGAACAGCAAGTTCCCTTGCCGGTCTAGGAATGGTAGAACGATGGGTTCGATGACGGTTTGGGTGTACCGTGCACTATTCAGTGTCCCCTCGACGATCACCAGTGGTGTACGGCCAGTGTAGGAGATCGCTCCCCACACCATGATGCCGGGTGTTGGCCCTGTGTGCCTCGGTCGTATGCAGTCCTGATTGTGGCGCTCACCTGCACGGCGCCAAACATGCATACGACCATCACTGGCACCAAGGCAGAAGCGACTCTCATCGCTGAAGACGACACGTCTCCATTCGTCCCTCCATTCACGCCTGTCGCGACACCACTGGAGGCGGGCTGCACGATGTTGGGGCGTGAGCGGAAGGCGGCCTAACGGTGTGCGGGACCGTAGCCCAGCTTCATGGAGACGGTTGCGAATGGTCCTCGCCGATACCCCAGGAGCAACAGTGTCCCTAATTTGCTGGGAAGTGGCGGTGCGGTCCCCTACGGCACTGCGTAGGATCCTACGGTCTTGGCGTGCATCCGTGCGTCGCTGCGGTCCGGTCCCAGGTCGACGGGCACGTGCACCTTCCACCGACCACTGGCGACAACATCGATGTACTGTGGAGACCTCACGCCTCACGTGTTGAGCAATTCGGCGGTACGTCCACCCGGCCTCCCGCATGCCCACTATACGCCCTCGCTCAAAGTCCGTCAACTGCACATACGGTTCACGTCCACGCTGTCGCGGCATGCTACCAGTGTTAAAGACTGCGATGGAGCTCCGTATGCCACGGCAAACTGGCTGACACTGACGGCGGCGGTGCACAAATGCTGCGCAGCTAGCGCCATTCGACGGCCAACACCGCGGTTCCTGGTGTGTCCGCTGTGCCGTGCGTGTGATCATTGCTTGTACAGCCCTCTCGCAGTGTCCGGAGCAAGTATGGTGGGTCTGACACACCGGTGTCAATGTGTTCTTTTTTCCAATTCCAGGAGTGTATAAAGATCCGATCGGTCGCAAAATGAAAATCACGGTGCTAGTCAAAAATGATTTATTTGAAAGAATTGGTTGGTTTGGGGGATGGGACGAAACAGCGAGAGCTTCGGACCCTTCGGATTTTGAAAGGATGGGAAAGAGAGACGTCCGTACCCTTTCAAAGGAATCATCTGAGCATTTGCCTGAAACGATTTAGGGAAATCACGGAAATCAGGATGGGCGGAGGCGGATTTCAACCACCGTCCTCGCGAACGTGTGTCAAGTGTTCTAACCACAGCGTCACCTCGCTCGGATCACAGAAGTTGGCTACACCACCCAGCTACGTCTCTCATTAGTCCTCGTTCAGCGTTAGACAAATGTCGTATCGTTCTACTACATGTGCAATACCCTCGCCTTAGAAGGCAGCTGCCTGCGCTTTCCGAAAATTCTATGTGCTGGTCTGCAGTCTTTCTTGTTTAGTCGAGATTGTATAATGGATGATCCATAACAGTTACCACAAGGCGACGGTTTGTTTCAGATGTCGCAGCGCTCGTCTCTGTTCCATGTGAAACCAACTCCTCCTTATGGAGAGCGGTTCACGTGAGTAGAGATGAGACTCAGAGGTAGCCATTTAGAGCTGCAATGCAGGTGATCAGACGCTTTCCATCGAAAACGCTGCAGGAGCGTCTTCGTTGCCGCTGCAGTGTGTGGCCAGAAATGTTCTGAAGAAGGAAATATCTGACTATTACGTACCTTGAGCATCGTATACTGAGGAGAGATCTTTCGGCAGGCATTTGTTCTTCGCGAATGCTACTGTTTTCTGTGAATTTTTACTTGTAATCCGTGCTCTAAGGACTGAAACGATCGACGCGATCGACGGGCATATCTGGGACACTGCCACTGACATCTGTGCAAGGTTTCATCATTTTTTTCTGTGATTTAAACTTCGTGACCCAGCAGACCTTAATAATGGAATATCCTTCGTATGAGAGGAGCTTCCTACGATTTGAGCAGTTCAGCGATCTCAGCTGAAATTTATTTCATTTCCTTAAGTCACTTAAGGCAGATGTCTGATTGGTACACCTGAGAATAATTTATACTTATGGTGGAGTCGGATCCGAACGTCACCGAGCTGCCAAAGCTATGTTTTCCTTTCAGCTATGTTGTTATTCACCGCATAAGCTGAAGTTCCAACACAGCTCTAGATATACTTTTAATCTGTTGGTCAATTTCGGGATCGTTAGTCGCTAGTTTGACTACTGGTAATTAATTGTGTTCCTAATTCGCACCTTGAAACTCAACAAAATCACCCACTATTTTAATTGGAAAGTCAGTACCTTACCACACAATAAATAGTTCACATGTATCATCCATTTCCACACGTATGTTTTGAGTTTGTGATGTTTCCCTAAATAGTGAACGTATTCTATTATCGACAACCCTAAGCAATTACTTTCACTAAATTAGTCATAAATTTCAGTAATTGTTTCAATGACAAATACATAGTGAATAAACATTTGAGATTCGAAAGAAAGCTGCCAGCAGCTTTTACTATGAGTCGTTGCACTGTCAGTGCACACCTCAGCACAAAACGAAGTTGTAGCAAAATCACAAAATGCGGTGGCATTGCCACGCGTTTTTTGTGGTAGTTAATCTGCATTTACTGCATATGCACAACAGACTTAGGAACGTTTTACTAATTATATTCCATTCAGACCTTTTCTGTGACTGGTATATCGTTGTGTCCGAATAATACACTAAAGACCAAGGTTTCAGGAACATGCAAATACAATATCAAAAACTTAAATAGTCTTCTAATTCATAGTACTTAGCTAGAAAATGCTGTGACAAGAAGGAAAATTATTATGTATTGCCGACGCAACATAGTACCGACGTGCAAGGTACTGGACCTTGACTTTCCAACAGCTAAAAGGGACATTTAACATATTTTTGTATGTCAACCCGTATAAAATATTTCGAATCACTTTCAGTAAACAACAGTGTTACTTCTCAGTTGATCATAATTTGTTGTATGAACATAGTTACTTCGGAATGCTTCGGCTCCGTCTCCACTATATGTGGTTGTAAGCAGTGGGAAAACAAATTCTGATATTGTGAGGAAAATTTGATAATGTTTTAAAGCTGGGATATCTTTTATTTTCCATTCAATCCCACATTCTTGTCGATTTAACGCAATTTATTTGTGGTAATCGGACATACAGGCTTTACGTAACGAAAAGAAGCTTCATTGGGATGCTCGTTTTACTACTACAGTGTTACATTCGCATTACATGTGATACCGGAATCTTTGGAACGCATTCAGACAGTCCTGGTTATCAAAAAATTTAATTTGGTTGACACCGGATGTAAGGCAATCTATTTGCGTAGCAAATACGGTAAAGAACTTATCTGTGATGGCGGTAGGTCGGAGAATTACTGATGAACCATTTCATGGACGGAGACTCACTACAGTTAAGAGAAACATGAACACACCAGAGACGGAGACATAAGAGCTAAAACTTAGAACTTCTATTCCCGATTACTGCATCTGCTCTGTGGACTGGTGATATTAGTTCCACGTGAATTAGGACAAGCAGTATACGTTGCTCACATCGGCAGTTTGACGAACTGCCTTAAGTGTTAATCCTTTGGACAGTTCAGTCCCTCGGAAACCAACTTAAATAACCGAAATGGTCTTTCGATTGACCATATTTGCACCGAAATAGTAGATCATAAGGAGAATACCAAAATAATGAATTTGATTTTCAGAAAATCTTCCACCACGGATGATCGCAATACGTACGGTACCTCCTTTCAGTCACTAGACAAACCCCGAAGCGAAAAACAAAATCAACTAAAATAGCTCACCAGAGGAAACACATCGGGGCTGGACGAGATACTGGGACGTTGTGTTAAGATTACTCTAAGAACTTATGACCCTTCAAGTAACACTTTCTCATAGGTCGCCAGAGCATCTAAGGATAAAAAGGATTGAAAAAGAAGCGCAGGTCATTCCGGTTTTTGAAAAGGATCATCAGATAGATGCACGTAATTATATACCAATTTTGCGAAGAAAATTTGTTGGAGAACATTGGAACATTTTTATGTGCAATCAGTACAAAGATTTTGGAGAAAGGAAATACAAAAAGAGTCTTCTGAAGACACAGGTCTTGATCAACTTAGCGATTAACGTCGAAAGTTCCTTGGGGTACACGGAGGTGAATCTTTTGTCAACGGAACGGATGCAGTGCCAAAATATCGTAAGCGACATGAAAAAATTTCTGTGAAGAATCGATTGGTGGCACAGGAACAGGTAGTACCATGAAAAATCTTTTAATTATAACACACTTCGCGTAAACAGTTCAAGTCGATTATTGTTAGATTGCAGTATTGACGATAAATCAATAGAAACTGAAACTACTACAAAGTATGTGGCCTTAACCGTCAGAAGCCACCTGAAGTCGAATGACGTCGTAAAAATCATTATAAGAATTGCGGATGCCAAGCTGAGACTCACTAGAAGAGTCTTGAGGAAATGCAATTCATCCATGAATTAATAAACTTACAAAAAAAACCTTGCTGAACCAATTCTTCAATACTGCTGATTAGTCTGGGTCCTTTACCAGCTTGGCGTACTAGAAGAGTTGGAAGAGATCGATAGGCGTCCTCACGGGATTGTATAGTATGCGCGAAAGCGCTAAGGAAATGCTCAACTCCAGTGGAAGACGGTTCAAGAGAAGCTACTGTTGAAATTGTGAGAGAGTAAGTCCCGAAGAGAATCGGTTTTCTCCCTTACAGCTCTCACGAAATGATAATGATGTGAAACCCTGAGTCATTAGAGACCTTACGGTAGCGTATTATTACGCGATCTTCTGAAGCGCCTCTCGCGAATACAACAGGAAAGTTGGGAATTCAGATGCACTCTCGGCCACACGCCGTAAGGTGGCTTGCGGAGCATAGATTTCGATGTAAAGTCTTAGGCGATTCACAACCGAGACTGTGAGTTCCACATTTGAAGCACTCAATAAATATCTGTAACCACCCTCCGAAATTACACTGATGGCTCTCGGATTCAAGCTCTGTATTATTCTGATTAGGACGTATGAGATCATAGCATTCAACAGCAGCGGTTTTTGTAGCTGATGCACACAGTCGGGGGTTTCTGCGTCAATGTTGATGATGGCTGAGGGTAGACAATTATTGGTCACTTACCTCCACTGGCTTCATAGTTTTCTTTGATATCTGCCTGTCTTCAACTATTAACCTTGTTTCGGTGTCGATCTAAGCTCCTTCTAGCAGTGATATACAACTCACTTCACTTTTCACAAGCTTCTCTTTCTTGAAACACTGACACGCAGCCAAACAGTTTCAGTTCACCAGGCAGACGAATGCTAGGCAACGCACCAATCAGATTCTGTGATGTTTCATTGTTGTGAGGCTCGCTTGGGTACAATGCTAAAGAGTTATCATCGCTTATGGCTCTAGAATACTTTCTGGCCATTCGGGATTTGTTTGTAACTGTCGTACTTATCCATTACGACAGTCATCGTAAGAAAAGATAAACAATTTATTTTTTCATCATCAAAAATCCGGAATCTAATTTAAAATTCTCCTGAAGGAGCAATATAAAGGGTAAAAGAAACGTTCAGTAGTTCCCATATTTTTCGCAGTTACTTTGACTAGAACCGTTCTTCGGTTTATTTTATTGTGATGGGATCGAAAGGTTTGCATATTGTGATATTCTGGCAAAAATGGGCACGAAATATGATTGCAGGAGGCATTTGCCGTGAAATTCGGAAATTTATGCATTACAGCAACGCGGCAATCGTCGTAGGGCGTTGAGTGTGTTGATATTTATTTCTGATTTTGGAAAAAACAACCGACACTGAATAGCGTGAGTGTCAAAATGGACAGATCTTGAGGCGTAAACGTTGTGTAATGAAGAGTGAACGGCAGTGCACAATGGTTCAAATGGCTCTGAGCACTATGGGACTTATTTTCTGAGGTCTTCAGTCCCCTAGACCTTAGAACTACTTAAACCTAACTAAGCTAAGGACATCATACACATCCATGTCCGATGCGGGAGTCGAACATGCGACCGTAGCGGTCGCGTGGTTTCAGACTGCAGCAGCTAGAACCGCTCAGCCACTCCGGCTGATGACCTTAGAAGTTAAGTCCCATAGTACTCAGAGCCCTTTTTGCTATTGATCATGTATTATCATTATCGTTCTGAGACGGCACCTAGCGTGATGTTTTCTTGCTTTCCCTTCTTACTGAATTAAAACACTGGAGGGCACCGGGAATCAAGTCATGTTCCTGTCAACGCTATGAATCAGTCAAGGGCGGCCGACAACAGTAGCTGATTCGAGCGTTTGAAACACATGACTGGGACAAACACAGAATATGGTGGCAGAGACATCTAGTCGATCTTGTAACGGTCAACACGTCTACAGCCTTCGGTTGTTGGTGTCATGATGCATTCCCTTGATGAGTTTTTCTATGTGCTATTGCGTTTTAGGCAACTATGTGTGACATTACATGAAGACGGAGTCATGTTTTTGATGTGATAATGTGGATGGATCACCGTAGAAAATATCTTTGTATGCCACATTTTTTAAATTTTTCTTACGATGCTGATGTCGAATGAAAAGTTATGAGAGCTACAGTCGGTTAAAAAACAATTGCAATGACTGAAAACACATGCAATGTTACAAAGCACGCAATATATCACGTCATACAATAGATGCAGTACCACCAGCAGAGCCTCAGTAATGTGGTCTGACAAGTGAATTTGAACGAAATGTACTTCTACCTCTAGGTGGTGTCATCCGAAGTTACACATCTGAAGTCTGCAACCATTGAAGTAACCTATGATAGTCATTACACCTGAAATCTCTGTGTGAAAAACAACGCTGTGTCAGTGTTCAAGAATATCTGTTATGACCAAATAAAACGTTGCAAAATGGGCTTAAAAATCCAGTCCCAGAACATACTGAAAGAGGAAACTTGGAAGAGTGACACGGATCGCAATGCTGTCACGCTGTCACTGTCCATAATAAAATATGCTTCATTATATGCACTGGAAATGAAACATCAAGGCCACTGTCTTAACAGCGTGTTGGCCCATACTGGAACGAAGTACAGCCGCTGATCTGATGGCACCGATTCGACAGTCCTCCAAGGGTATGTGGTATCAGATGTCCATGCACAGGTCACAAAATTCCAGTGAATTATGGTCCAAGTTTCAATATGTGGAGTTCACGCCCGACAACTTTCATATGTTTGTCATCTGCATCATAGCAACCAAATTTGTAGGCCAATACGTCAATGTGAGTGGATGCCCCTAAAAAAAATTAACAAATATACGGGCTCCTGGGGCAGACAGATATCCTGCTGAAAGATGCCGTAATATTCACGTAGTCCACAGCTGCCTTGGTGCTTTTATTTACTACCATAAATCCCATGGTCGCAGGTACGAATCCTGCCTGGGGCATGGATGTGTCTGGTGTCCTTAGGTTAGTTAGTTTTAAGTAGTTCTAAGTTCTAGTGGACTGATGACCACAGATGTTAAATTCCATTGTGCGCAGAGCCATTTGAACCATTTTTGAACCATAAATCCCATGAGACCTCGGATGAATGTCTCTCAGAGGATAATCCTGACCAAGGGGCCTACGTCCCTGGGGCAGTGCATATTTTTAGCATCCAATGCCCTGGATAACGGCGTATCCAGACATGACCATCGAGCGAATATGGCAATGAAAACAATAAAAGTGATTCATCCAGCGGAGTAACACGATTCCACTGATCATGAGGACAATCTCAGTGCCCCTATGCCTATTGCAATTGGAATTGATGATGTCGTTGGATCAACATGGGAATACATAAGGGTCATCTGCTGCAGAGGTCCCATGTTCAGCAATGTGCGATAAAAGGTACGCTCCGAAACGTGCCTGCACCAACACTCTACTGTGTCTTGAGCTTACCCACGGACACCCGCCTACACTGCCTCGCAGAGCTGGAAAGCCCCTGTACACTAATTTCTGTGATGATGCCTGCTCGTGGCTACACCTTGTGTCATGGGGACCTGCTCGTAAAAAATGACAAAAAATTCAAAAACAAAAATCTTGTTCTGTAGAAACTAGCACTTCTTGTTATATTACAAAAAATATGTAATTTATCGACATTTTATTTTTCCGTTTGTTTGTTACTTTAGTTTGAACCTAATGTTGCACAGCTGGTACACTCAGCTGTCATTTTAAAGCCCTTTAGAATATGTGACGTAGCATTCTTTTCTTCTGGCTATTAGACACGGATCGTAAGCATAAATGTATTCTAGAATGCGTTGATTACGGGAACCTAAGTACACGTGCATCTAGAAAGCTGTGTCTTAGCTGCAACTAAAGAGATACATTTGTTTAGTTCTTCCTTTCGGAATTTGAAACACGTGTACTTCGTATGTACTGCCATCTTGTTCTATTTCAGTGTATGGTTTCCGGTTCTAGAAATGCCGAGTCTAAAGAAATTTAACACTAAACAGACGTTTAGAGGCATCGAATAATAAGCTGCACATCACTTGGGATCAATTGTCACTTACAGAAATAAGGTGAAAAGCATATAATACCCTCCTACGTATTCCATCCTGTTATACAGGCAATTAAATAAAGGGATTACACAAATACAAACCTTCTTACGAGATATTCCCATGGTCTTTCACAGAATGCCAACGAAAGTAACAACAACTGCTTAGGGCAGCGAATACGGAAAACAGCATTTATCGGGCTGACAGTGTCGAAGACAGTTGTAATGGATGGAGCAATAACTTTCAGTGATAGTGCATTTTCTAGCATTTACGTCCCGAAAAAGTTAGGTATCCAGATTGGAAGGATTACAGTTTAAGGTCTAACTGTTACTAATCAGTTGAAAGTAACCGAAATAAAGAGAGTAGCAGAAGGTGTTACTCTGGAGGCTAGAATAATTCAGAGCGTGAAGGGAAAGGATACGGAGGCTAAAGAAGATAGTGAGCAACAGGAATATGACGGTTATAAGTTCTAAAACGGCGTACTTATTATTAATCTGATAATTAATCTACATTTGTAAACATGTTTCAGACTGCTCCACAACAGAGATGTACTCTCACATATTTTCAAATTTGGAGCGTAATTGGCCATTGTCGATTGCTGCATTCGTTATGATATCGCCCCATGATCCAAGAACAGTACTCATATTCATTACTAGCGGAATCAGGGTACATTTCAGTTTCACCATCACCTTCACCCATTAAAATTATTGGTATATTTAATAACCTCTAATATCTCTCTCCATATCGTATCATAATATCCGCGCATGACATCTGGAAGAAGACTTTTATCAAATAGAATGTGATGTTCTCCTAATTGCAGAACATGTTTCGCAACAGTCTATATATGCGTGTTTCTCCCCTTTTAAAGTTGTGTTTCTTAAAAATATTCATGTAACAACGCCGGTAATGACGCAGAATATTTTAACGAATGTGATATTTTCGGCCGTGGAGCCTACATTTTGCACCCACAAACTGGTCACCAAAGACAGGAAGCTCATTAACAAAGCATAGAGAGTATATCTATTGAGAAAAAATTGAAAACAGTTACTCTCATCCTGCTACTAGTTGCATCCTCGCCAGTTAAGAGAATCTCGGGGCCCTGATGAAAACTATGACATTTCATATATCGGTGAGAAAAACAATACAACAGCCTTCAATGAGAGATCATATCGAAAGATATATCAAGAAATCTTAGTACATACAGATGAGATGAGGTTCAGATTCACAGTTCTTACATCATCAACCGCGGATGGTCTTGCGTTGAAATTCAGTGAAACAGGAAGTTTGCCAAAAGATCAACGGTTATCCAAAAATTTGCTTCAGGTACTGAGGACAATAGAGTAAACAAAGAGCTCAGCATTGATTTCTGCTGGATTTTACGAAGAATACGTTTCTCAATCATCGGCTTTCCTAGCTGATTACCATCTGTAAATAACTTGGCGTTACACATGTCTATGTCGTTGTAGAGATCAGTCGAAGGCAACTTCGTGCAGTTCTCTGCAGTAGTCCAATCTGTGTAAAGCTCTTCAGCTCTGATTAACTACAGCAATTTATATAAACCTGAACCGCAATTTACATTAATTTCAACCTGATTACTGTACTCTATCCCTGGTCTTCTACTATACTTTTAACCCTCCACACTTCCTCCTTTTCGAAACTGGAAATCCAAAATTCCTTTTGATGTGTCGTAACAAAATGAAAGTTTTTTGGTATATTTGCGAATTGATAATCTTCAGTTACTTGTCAATCATTCGCGACGGACTTCTGTTGCTATCTGAGAACCCACTGATTGACTTTCACCACTGCGTGTGGTACGGTAGTTATTCTACTTGAGTTCTTTGGGACGTGAATAACCTAAGCCAGCCACGAGAAGGAGACTGCAGACGTTAGGCATGCTTTCACAAATTCCGAAGGAAAACAGGGCCTCTGTATTATTTCTATTCTGTACGAGGCTGTGACAGAAGAAGGTGTCCTTTCTTACGATGTACAATGGCGTACCATTGAAACCGACTGTATATACATACAGGCGTTCAATAAGTGACATAATATTTTTTTTCCTGTAACCTTGTTGGTATTATTACGGATTTAAGTACGCCACACAACACTATTCACCGCAGTTTTGCCTATAAAATTCTGTTTTTCAACATCATCTCCGTTCAGTGCGACAGCCTTACTGGATGGGCCTGTAGGCTCGCGTGATACCACTCTACTGGCCAACGTCTGAGTGATATAAAGCTATATCAGTAAGCTCTCCATCACCCACGTACTGCTTCCCGCAAAGTGCATCCTTCATTGGACAAACAGATGGGAACCGGACGGTGTGAAAGCTCAGCACACAACTCTGAGTCAATCAGCACGACCAACGGAGAAATACAGTTGCGCACCATGGTGTTTGATTATGATTCATCGATCACTTCGACAGAGACAGCCCACACGTTTTAACATTTGCATGAGTGACAACTGTGTGCTGGCGGCCAGCAGGCGGGTTATCAGACAGATTTACGCCACCTTGTTGCAGTGATGACAGACACCTCGCCCAATGACTCATCGTGATTTTGTTCACTGCCAGGTCTCTGTTAACATTCTGAAAGAGGCTTGAATATCTGCGATACTTCAGTTTTTGCCAAAACACTCTCAATGACAGCTCTGTGCTTTTAACACATCTCCGTTACAGGCGCCATTTTCAAAGCTATGTATAGCGCCACAACCTATCGGAATTTCAGTGAAGTACAGGGTAGGAAGCAGGAATATGCCACGATGTCTCACAACAAATTATGCATTTTTAACCAAAATGGTGGAGGAAAAAAATTCCTTTCATTACTTATTGACCATCCATCATACATGATGAGAGGATTGTGAGTGTGAGCAGTGTATGGAAGCGGCAGTGGGTTTGTAAGTGTGAAATACATGTGTGAAATTAAAGATCCTCTTATACGACTATTCTGCATCAGAGATTACCATTTTTCGTTACTGCATATCAGTCGAGCAATGTTGGCCAGTCGACATTTATCTAAATCAGACACAGAATGCCATGTGAGAGTGCCTTTCTGTGATTACGGTTAATTTTGGCAGTTCCAGCTTATAAACCGCATTTAATTGACCTTCAGGTTATGCAAGTCGGTATTTCATTCACCACATAGGTTTTTCATCTTCTATTCTTTTCAGACCTTTGTGAAAGAACTGGTCTTTCTATGCTGTGCTGAGACCATGACTTTTTCCAACTAACCTTAATTAGATTCGTCTAATTTAAAAAATGCACATTGCTTAAAGAATACTGATATCGTCTAAATTTTGATAACTGAGAATACTGTGGGACAATTTTCCGGCATATAAGGTGGACATTTTCTAAGTTTTATGTTTCCTTTTGCACAAACAATGTCTATCATCATGTAACACCACTGCGCCAAAGTGTCTGAAGTTACACCAAATGTTTATTGAATTTGACACTAGTTATTGTATTATTCTTTTTGTTTTTATTTTATTAAATCGCATAACGGGAAATCTAACTCACAGTTCAGAAAAGCCGATGAGGGGATAAAATTTAAACATGTGTTTTCTAATACATTTACAATACAGGGTAGTTCGTGTAGTGAGACAGGAATATTGGCTAGTGTGTTGGAATGCACGTTAGGGAGAAGTCTGGCTTAGTAGTTGATTCCAAGTTACATTTATTCACAAAATGGAGTGAAATACTCAACTCCTGCAAACACTTATTATGTACAAAATCCTTTCACTATGGATCCATGAGGGATAACGGCTTTAACAATTTTAGTTCGCAATATTCTGTAAAGATTCAGTTAAGTGAAAAATTGAAAATGGACACTCAAGTGATACAAAAATCCGGACACAACAGAGCAGAAGAATAAGTTCACCATCTCTAAGGCAGACGAGGTGTGAAACCTGGCTTGCAGCCGACAATGGAAAGACTTAAAGAAACTTAATCAGGATCGCGATTCATGAAGCAAATCATAACTGGATGAGGACCAAGTCCTTCCCTAACTGAGTATATTGAAACGACAAGATATTTATCATTAACGAAGTACACAAAAAGAATGCTCCCGACCAGTGAATCAGCTATCATAGATACTTCCTACCACGGAAATACTATCTCACATCCAAAATCACATTTCATGTGAGCACAGCAATAGCAGTCACACTCAACAGACCCCAAACAGCGTCTGCTGATTCTGAACAACTTTCAGCCTGTAGCAACTCCGTATACAGAGACAGATAAAAACTTGGAGGTGGCGAACCGACCAGTCGACAAACCGACTTTGCGGTGGTATTGAGTGTCTCCTCCAGTCAGGAGATAACAGAGACAGCACCTGTTTTTCTTTTCAGTATTTCCTATTGACCCAGCGTGAAAAATCGCAACAAGGATCTTCAACGAATCAATCGCGAAGCCACTCGTTAAGAATGAACAAGCGGACAGACATCCCCCCCTTCCCCACTGCTCTGAACCACAAGACTGCCACCACAAGGTAGCCATTCCAACGCCCCAAGACGGAACCGAAGATGTCCATCCAAAATTGTCAAAGTGCGTGCGTTTGTATTTACACAGACTTTCACACAATCAAACAATCATCCGCGCTTAGGAAAGCTGGGTACAAGTTGCGTAATATGGTGAATAGCGAGTGTAATAAAATGTAGAATAGAAATTAAATGCGTTCCCAGTGTAATCTTTGTCCTTGGAATGTTAAAAAAGTCTAAGAAACGCAAACGGGATAGAGACACTTTGCAGAACTTAACAAAGTTACTGCCCCCTTTTAACGTAAAATATTGGTATTCCCGAGATACAAGAATAATTATAAAGATCAATTGAAATCTCGAATCGTTATTTCTGGTTCGCAGCTCTCATAAATTTAATTAAGTACCAATTTTGTAATTTACCAGAAGTGAATAAGCCAGTGACTTAGCGCCAAGTAATGAAACAAAATATTGTCATTGTAATATATACTTAAATACTTTTCATATACTTGATGTGCCAAAGATAACGATTAGCGCCTTGTCTTTGCGCACGCATCATACACCTAAATCATTCTCCAGAAGCCACCAAAGCGCGTTTGGTGGAGGGTAATTCTGGCACCACTAAAAGATCAGCCATTGCCTGTTACACTAGCGAATAACATGTGTCTGATACATCAAGATTTGAAATACAAACTCATTTCTTATCCTTCCATGTGTCACAGAATCCTGGCGAACTGTTATGTGTTGCATGACACTTGTAACTTCATCTGCTCTCATTGAATAGCACAATGAGGAATTCTCTGTCATTGTGGACAAAATTGGTTAATTAATGCTCTCACATACTGAGAATTTGTATTTTATCTTATAAATTCTGTAAATATCAGCCTATAACAATATTTTCTTATGCCAATAGCTACGTAACTGTACATGCCACCTGAGGCACCTATAGCATTAGGCTATACTGTTATCCACTTCATAATCCTTTGCAATAATTTCGTTGGTGTTACAAATAATCGGGTCTCGACTATTATGATATGTTTGTTCTTTTGTATCTAGATTATCTCCATCAACTTAGTGACTTAACACGTTCAGTGTATTCCTCCCACGACCCTGATGAAGTTAGAATAACATTAACCTTCTATTTTTTGGTTTGTGCTGTTCTACCCCAAAGAAGAGCATGAATGATATGGGTGCTCTGATTTATAAAACAGTTAAGGCTGTACACGTAAATCACATTCGTTTAAGTTAGGTATCGAGAATATCCATAAGCTTGAGCTTTTTAACCTATTGATATGCTAGCTATGAATGTTTCATTTACATCACATCCACAGCGATGCCATATTTTGAGTTAACATTTTACACTATTTAAGTACATATTTTTGGATTACTTTCACATATTAGCTGTTAGTGTTCACTTGCATCACGACCGCAGTGAGGCCATAGCTTTGATTTATGTCATTTAAATTTTTATTTTTGTGAGGATTTACATTTGCCTGTTACGCAAGAGCTTGTTCGGTGTAAGTATTTTGCAGAACTTCTATTATTAATTGTCAATAATATAAATCACATTACAATCCTGTGTTAAGTATGTGTAACATCCTTCAAGTATCATTCCTAGAAACTTCTCACATTTTACTAGTTCACTGTTACATGTATAAAACTATTACCAACGTTATTACTCAAGACCACAGAGTACAATTACATTCACAGAAATTGCTGATAACTTTAGGAGGAATTTGTTGAAATTTTTCAAGACTATCTATCAAAGTAATTTTGTGCTATTTAGTGGATAATTATATATATTAATTGCGATTGTAATTGCTGAATGAGTACGATTTCCTAGCAGTAAGGATTGTGAAAAGCGATCAGCTTGGAATATGTCCTGCTGTTTACTTCAAAAATAAATATGAAGCCTGCTCTCCAGTTTTAAGAGAGTCTGATGAAAGTTGTTCTTTATATTTTGATATTTGCCAAATTCTATAGGTTCGGTTAGTTCCATCTCAGTTATCTGCAAAGGACTCTTTCTCTTACCTTCAAACCCACAGATTAACTTTCGTTATGTGGTTTGCTGTGATATTGTAGGTACATGATAAGCCCAGCAGTCGCTGGCCATATCAAAGCAGAACAGTAATGAGCGCTTCTTATTGATCTGTCCATGACTACGATATAGATAAGATTTTCTGTCTTATGGTGTGAAATAATGTATTGCTGATAGTGGCTGTATTTACACATGCTGAGTAGTATATATATGACACATAGAAACTATTGCTGCTTTCAAAACAGTGTGTGTGTGAAACAGCAATAGTTTGTAGGCGTCAGACACTTTATTAAAAATAAAGCTCCCCTCATCTGACGAATCCAGACAAAGCTATCCGTTATGCACTTCTCATACTTCTAATGTCTTGATTTTTCTTTTCTCCTGCATTGATTAACTGTCACATTTTACAATCTTCAACCGCCTTTCTAGGTTTTTTTTTTCCTTAGTATCTTTTCGCCTGAAATCTTCTTGTTTCACATCTCCTCTGCTTGGTTGATAACATTATGACCTGTGTCTCTTCTTAAAACACCGCTTGGCTTTGCATGGTCTAACTGCATTCTTCTAGCCGTTACGATAATTTCCTGTTCTACACAAAATCTTGTGATTTTCGTCACAAAGACACTTCCCTAGCTTTCTTCGAAATGATTACTCTTTCTCACTGATTAAACGACTTGTCCTATCTGTTCGTCATTAGGATACCAGACACTATCATCGACTGACTCTTATCATTCTTCGATTTTTCCTTAACAAAATTTTGCACAGATAAAAGATTTCCTCCTAGACGAAAGCAATTTCTATACATACAAACTGCATACATTCCACAGATTATTATAATATCTACAATGCTTCATCTTTCATTTACACTTAAATACAAAATAACGAAAAAACTTATGCTACAACTTATACCACATTATCATTATATACTTATTTAACCACTGAAAATGCACTGCGTTATGTGGCGGAGGAAATGTCCATTGCAGTGTCACCACAGAAAATGGAAAGATGCACCCAGCGGGCATTTGCAGTAAACAGAGGAGACATAAAGCAAACAGAAAAAAAATACATTCCCAATTGACTAGCAAACATTTCTTTACCCATTGCCTTGCTTCTTGAATGTCTTTTATACGAGAACAATGTATCTGACGATTTCTGTAAGAGATATCTGCCACGATAACTGTTTGCTACCTTACTATACTCACATTCATCAGAGTTTCAAGACGCTGTTTCAGTTTGTTCCTGTAAACATCAAACGCATCACCAAGTATTGGAATCTATTGATCTTTGATGCATTACATTTAATTAAAATTTCGCGAATGCAGCAACCTGGATTTGCTTGTAATGTTTGTAAAATTGTCATTCTCTTTGCGTGGTTGTCTCAACATAGAATGTTTATCTCCGTTTTATTATGATTCAGAACAGAAGGCTTTGTTTCGGTTCCGATATTACGGCTAATTTTAGGCCTTCTTTTCTTTCTTGGTTGCGGAAGTACAGCTCACTGTAAGACAAACAGTCAGTCCCATGACATACAGCAGCTATTGGTTATTTTTTCTGAAGTAATACATTAACATTTACTCTAGGACAGACTGTTTTCTTGTCATATTTGTTCTTTTATTCCGTTATTGGGGTTAGTTAAACATTACGAAACTTGCTATTCGTTGAGTTACTCAAGAGTGTCATTCAACTTGAATTGATGAATGACTTCCAAATCATATGGTTACTGTACTTTTTCTTGAGCCGTCAAGCACTTGCTGACAGCCAGAAACGGATGACTCCTTACAGTTTTATCTTATCTAGGGTATTTATTTCTTTCTTCCATTCGGCGTAGAAAACAATTCTTACAGCATGTAGCTATGGAGTTTGTGTTCTTGCTAGCTTAGTAATTTGTCTCCTCGATTAGTTTCACATTAGAAATATGTTGGTGCCTAAATGGTTTTTGATTTCACAGTATGCATTCCGCGTATTTTGAGTAGCAAAAGTGAGACGTGTTATCAGTTTATCAACGAACCAGTTTAAAGTACTCTTTCTTCGAATTTTATTTTCTGTTTTTATTTAAGTGACAGAGACACTTCTGTGAACTTTGCGCTCTGCTATGGTTCATTCATACATTCCAGCGCAGTTTGGACGAAACGTATCTGCCCAAGTGGCGTTAGCCTTTGCATCTCTCGATTCGGCTCTATTAGGTTGCCAGTTTTCTGATGTCATCTATCCCAAGTGGTATTACCTCTACTCTGAAGTTTTAGATTGCATCCAATGGATGCTGCATCTGTAGGGTGAAGGTAGCATGACAGGTGTACGCAGATGACCTCACTCTAAGTTATACAAACAAGATGGCGTACTCTGCGAATAAGAAAGAACCAGGGGAGCCAGGATTAACAGAGATAGAATTATTTTGTAACGTCCTATGACCCAGTTCTCTATCTCGGGGAAATCCATGGCTGCATTAAAGAGGATAAAATCACAACTTCGGTGACCTTGGAAAACTTTTTTTTATTTTTATTCTATTTTATTTTATTTTTGTTATGGTTTTAGGGCGTGAAACTGCAACGGTTATTAGCGTCCTGGCCTTGGAAAAAGGCAGTACAATCAACAAAACGACATTAACGAACCAATACTTTCCATATCTGTATGGAATTGAAATTGTACGTTTACATTAACGGATATGTATTATGTACACTGACCATTCCTGAAAATAATGCGTGACGAAACTCTTCCGTGACAGCTTGCCTTTTATTGACAGTTTAACTTGGTCTAACTACCTTTCATGAAGTAGCTACCCTGTGTATCAATGGAAGATGGAGATGGCATATTCGTACAGATAATGAATTCAATATTCCTAAACAAACTAGAAAGTTATTCAAGGACGGCGTAAGGAGCATAAAATAAAATATGTTACAAATCTCTCAATCATCATTTTTAAGGCAGAGATTTATATCGGTACAAACGCGCAATATACAGATATGTACGCATCTGGTACATGGAAGTAAGCTTCGTAGGAGTAGGCAGACTACGGGAGGCCGTCGCAAAGTTCCATCAATGTTTTATCCAATGGAGTCCTAAACAAGTTATGGCCGGTATATACCACCATATAAATTGTTCCCAAGTATGGACAAATTTCCAGGCCATGATTTTATCTATAATAATTGGAAATATGGGTTACACATCATCACACTTATCTACCCACTCTAACAACTATAAAACTAATTTGAGCTTCTTAGCGTTAAATGAAGTGTGTAATTGTGAAGCGCACGTGGTATTGTAAACTTAGCTGAAATTTTGTATATTGTTTCTCTGAATACCATTTTTCTGAATGGTATCTGGCTGTTAACGAAATGAGAAGTGAGCTAGACCCACGTCTACAACACCACATAAAATGGCCAGCAGTGAGGTGACATCGTGAGCGGTGCTGTGGACGTGGGGCTTGCGTGTTTGTCATTCGATTGTCAGCCACCTGTGACGTGAAAGAATAATGATTAACATCAATTAGATCTTTATTTAAGGTATGCCTGAAAACAGGACTAGGAGTTTCGAAATCGATGTAATGAGCGTATGAGTCATAAAACCATCCTTGTGTCCAAAGGCTGTTTTTGCTATAAATGCTATCTAGGTCCGATTATCAGATTGCGAAGAGTATATTATTGATTGCTACTAAGGGCAGGAAACTGAACTTCTTGGAAAGTACGTTCTTCAACCAACACTCTTAAATAACGAGACAATATTTGACGAAAAACAAAAGATTTATTTTTTATTTATTATTGAACCAAAGGGTCTTAATGAAAATTCAAAACTGAACAAAACTCAACTCGAACAAAAGAACAAGTAAGTAAACTGAACAAATAACTTGAAGATAACAAAAAATCGGAACATACAAGAACTATTGGAACAAATAAATCTTTTTGTCAGTTGGTAGAAGCAGCAACCGAAGCATCGCTGCTGAGATCCTTGGCTGCCGCTCCTCCACACCTTCAATTGGTGTTTCCTTACCAGCTACGTCCACCTACGAAAACATGATTGCTATAGTTCAAAATGGTTCAAATGGCTCTGAGCATTATGGGACTGAACTTCTGAGGTCATTACTCCACTAGAACTTAGAACTAGTTAAACCTAACTAACCTAAGGACATCACACACATCCATGCCCGAGGCAGGATTCGAACCTGCGACCGTGGTGGTCTCTCGGTTCCAAACTGCAGCACCTAGAACCGCACGGCCACCTCGACCGGCTTGCTATAGTGGCGACAAAAACATCCGTTTCAAGAACTTACATAAAAAATAAGAGTGACGAACATAGTTAATAGGTACTACCTTTCTCATTATTACGTGTGTGGTGCAAAGACGAGAAAAAAGAAAATGAAGCTTTAACGATATTCATAATAGCTGAAAGCTAATAAATAAAGACACTTTTACATGGCCTCTCAGGCCTGTTACAAAATATAAACTTCTAAGCTGTGGTATTTAGCGAACGTTGTTGAGGCTGAGTGGATGCCTTCAGAGGCATCTAACTGTTACAGAGAAGTGGACAAAGTATAACATCGTGCGTCTAAGTGCGGATAAGAAACGACCAGTCATGTTCACCGCAAAGAAGACCAGGCCTGAGGGGCAGACGGTAAATCAGTAACACACAGATACAGTAGACCAACTAGGTCAGATACCTAGGTGTCTTATTATACAATAACCTTATATTCAAGCTACATATACAAGCGAAGAAAGAGAAGATGATCAGACTAATTAATGCCAATATCCATTAATAGAAAGCGAGAAACTTGAATATCAACACAAAAATAAGACGTTATGTAGCACTCATGATTAAGGCCATGACATATAGAAGTTTCTATTGGAGCACAATATACTAGACAAATATAAAAACTCCTCAAGTCATATGAAAGAGATGCTTGTGACTCATTTTCAAAGAACCCAAGTAATCCTGAACCAGAGACCTGCATAATGAACATAATGAAGTCATTATAGGCGAGTTGGTTGAACAAAACAGCAAAACAGCTTGAGAAAGTTGTAAATCTTAGAATATACGAGCACAGTCAGTCGCCAAAGATGTCCCCGCATATAGACTCCACGAGCTATGATAGAAGTATAACAAGATCCAGTATAGGAGCACAATGTAAATCTTTCCTTGAAGGTCAGTCTGATGTGAGTGTTTTTATTGTTATCGGTTTCTATGTTCTGAATTTGATGACGTTAATCTAAAACAGATAGCTCAACTTTTTTCCGAACAGTCTCGTAACTGGGAATTACGCAACTCGATAGTGTACTGCTACTCAATGAAGAACTATGTGTCAGTTATAAGCATTATGTGATTTCAGCTCTTATGAGTCCTCCAAAATTACCCGTTTCCTCTCATTCCATCGGAGCACATCTACTTATTCAATGCACTTTGTGCGTTCTGAACCCCCAAAATCGTCTAAAATAAATACGGAAATATGTAGTATTATGCTGGGTTTCTGCGTATGAGGGCTTCTGTTGCAATGAAATTATGGACGTGGAATTCCAGATAGAAGCACACTGCCTGACGCGGCATAGTGTAATGTGTCACTGCAACTGCCTCGCTCCTGAGCTGTAGAGCCCCGTGTCACTGGCAGGACTAGCTGGGCGTGGCTGGTAAAGCCTAACACCTGGATGAGGCGTGCCTCATTCCAGCCAGCGAGGCGAGGTGAGGTCCTCGTCTACGTCCTGATTAGGCACTTTCCTCTGATACACGTATTCCTGCTCAAGTGAGTTATATTTGGTCAGTGGGTGGTGTATGTTGTCTGTTGGATACTTCCAACTGCTGAAAGCAATTGGAAATTTCTGAGCAGACGAATTAATTATGAACAAGAAAACAGAAATGCGGCCGAAGAACTTAGTGAACGTAATACCGTAGCCAAATAGACATGAATCACACACTCACGTGACGTTAGTATAATAGGCTGCGAGCTTTGAAGATCATTATGTGGTGGAAATTATAAAAGTTGAGATAGAAAAAATTATTCATTGGCTGAAAGAAGACAAAAATGTAATTGTGATGCAAGGCAGTATTTCGAGAATAGGACAAGGATGAGAAGGAAATATAGTTGAACGCCACGAGCTATGGGAAAGTAATTATAGAGAAAGGCGCGCGGCAAAAAAATTTGCGTAGAAATCAGTTGAATTTGGGTATTTTAAAAAAGAGAAACGAGGCTGTGCATGTTATAGAAACCTGGAGATACCAGATGACTTCAGAAGACTATCGATTGTTTCAAAGGCAACTTTAGGCACCCACTGACTGAGAAAGGGAAATGTATCGCAAAAGAAGACGAACGGTTGGTGCCGAGAGATCAGATAATGAGAGCAGCGTAGGACAAAAAGCACAGTGCCTACACCAAATACTTTGACAACTCATCAGCAATGAATTTTATTCACGAAAGAAGAAAATACCTAAATACAGAAAATTAAGCCAGCAGATGTGAATATACAAGTCTACATCTAATTGAGAAGAAACTCGAAACTTGACTGTGGGACGCTCCACACAGGAAAATTTTAGAAAACTTTGGAGAAAACTGAATTACATAAATCATAAATCAAGGTCCGAGTTGGCTAAGACACAGTACTCGAAATCAGTATGTACCCTTTTAAATTTACACCGAGTATCCGGATTCAGATTGTCCACTTTTCCATGAATTACATAAAACATTAATCATCATAGTTGCGTTGAAAGGGAGTCATTGGGTTGAGTATTTGTCATTTCCCAATTATAAATCACACTATGTAAATAACGTCTGTGTCCCGAAATAAAACTTAACTGCTTATGTTAAACCTCTATCTCCAACCTGCCATGTAGACGGAAGGATGTGACAGAAGCCAGCACTAGCATACTGTCACTCGATAGGACTATCATCTACAACTGACACGATTCAAGTCGTTGTAGAGTGCTATGTAACAATACCGAATCGGTGACAATTGTGCAGTGGAAGCTTATAATCTCTAGTGATACCACCTCGTTATGCCTTGGATTTACCTTAGTGTCTAGTACCAATTGACATGAGTACACACTAAGAAAAAAATCTGATGTACATGTATAGACAAACAATTACAGTTTCAGAAAAATTGGATGTTTTATTTAAGAGAAAGAGCATCACAAATTGAGCGAGTCAGTGATGCGCTGTTCCGCCTCTGGCCTTTATACCAGCTGTTTCTCGGCTTGGCGCTGATTACTGCAGTTACTGGATGTACTCCTGGCATCGAGGCACGTTCTGCACAGTCGGCGGTTTAGATCGTTAAAATCTCGAGCTGGATGGTGGGCCTGCCCTCAGAACTCCAAACGTCCTGAATTGGGGAGAGATCCGACTAACGTGCTGGACAGGGTAGGATCTGACAAGCAAGAAGGTAGCCAGTATGAACCCTCGTCTTCCTGAAATGAAAGCCCTGGATAGTGTTCCAAGAATAACAACAAAGAGTTGCGTAGATTATCGTCGACGCACTGCTGTGCTATAAATGGGCAGCGAAAGATATCCAAGTGGTACCAGTTATGAAAAGAAATGCCACCCCAAACCATCACTCCTGGTTGTCAGATTACCCGTCATGACCAGCCAATCTCGGTTTAAATTTTATCATACGCACAGGGTGAAAGTTTCTGCTGATTTTCTTCGCTCTTACCAGACCTTAACCTGACCAGTATTGTCACTGAATCTCTTCCCAATTGAAAACGATTGGAGTATTATGGTCAGGAACCCGTAGCCAACTGGGGATTATAACCATCTAACGTGACAATGTGGCACTATATAACTCAGAAGGACATCCAGCAATAATGCCAATCAACGGCAAGGAGAATAAAAGATTTCAGAAGATCCAGACGTGTACCAATGTGATTGTCACTTCAGTTTGTTAAGATTATCCTGCTTTTTTACGTAATCATTTGTTTGTCTGCACATCTACATCATGTCTACCGATATCCGTCCCATTCTGATAATTCGATAATTCGTTTGTGGTGCGTCGTTCTTTTGTCTTAGAGTGTATTATAGGATTGTAACATACTGAATCCTTCGTTTACTCCTTCATGTGAACGAGACGGACGACTACATTTTACAGTCGTGGAAAATAACCAGATTGTGAGAGGTTTGCGAAAATTATTGTCCGGCAGAGTGGCTGTTCCTGCAATGCAGACGGTCTGAGATGTACTTGTCTGTTCCTCGCTCCAAACTGAGTGGCCATTTATTCCTACTAACTGGTCATTGTACCAATAATACTAACTTACCGCAGAGGGGTTCTCTTGTGGCGGATCAACGATTTCCGCCTCTGGTTTTTTGGAATAGTCTCGGTGTTCACAGTCGGTTTACAGGCGTCGTCCGGAAACGGTGGAATTTCTTCCAGCACATCAGTCACGTTGAAGCGCCCAATGACACGGACCTGTGGGTGGTTTGACTTCATTATCACTGACTCAGCTGTAAAGCATTTGTCTAACCCACAGAGAACCTCATACACTGACTTAACTTTCTGAAACGGATTATATATCAAGTATGCATCCGTATGTATAGGTTGTAATAACGATGAAGAACAGTGCTACAGACTTACCTCAGTACGGCCCTCCTGCGGCGCATGGAACAATTCTCTCTCTCGTTTCTGTGGTAACATTTCAGGTTGAGCACTCATTTCGAAAGTGTCGTCCTCAAAACATGGAATCTCTCCAGCCACCTCTTCCTCGCTGGAGTCCCAAGTAAAATTCAGCTGTGGGACTTTTAAGTTTATCATCAGTGACTCAGCTAGAATAGCATGTCTCTGAAGGATAGAAATCTTTAGACATCTCTCTCACCATTCTTAAATGAATTACATATTAAGTAACCAAACCTTTACTGTAGACTATAATGAACGTGAAACACAGTGCCTTAAATGTACGTTAAAATTGTGAAGACATGGCCGGGTTAGAAGAAAAGAAACAGATCATTGCCCAGGTACGTGATGATATAAAATCATTAGAACGTGCACAAGACTGTGAAGATCTAAACACAGGACGCATGGTTCGTGAACCGTATGATATGTAACCTTTTTGATGGTGTTTGGTTACTATTTGCGTACTTACAGCAACTACGCCGGTATATTTAAATAAAGAAGGGCTCCTAACGGAAATATAAATATGTTTTGACATTGCTACTCTTTATCTTTTGCCAAGATTAAATATGAAGCTTAATTAGCAATATATCATGTAGAGTTATTAACTATACGTATGTCAGTGCCCAAATATATTTAGGCGCTTCAGTCAGGAACCGCGCGACTGCTACGGTCGCAGGTTCGAATCCTGCCTCGGGTATGGATGTGTGTGATGTCATTAGGTTAGTTAGGTTTAAGTAGTTCCAAGATCTAGGGTACTGATGACCTAAGATGTTAAGTCCGATGCTGCTCAGAGCCCTAATATATTTTTTTACAATAACGGTAATTAGTAACATATTGTAAGTTCATAGTCTTTTTTCGCTGTGCGACTTTGTTATAAGAAAATGTATAATTTCTCTAAACTTATTAACATCGTATTTTTTCATCAATTTACACCGATTTTACTAGAGCCACGTCTCCACATGTATATTGTTCTTCATGTTCCTTGTTGTTCAGTTTCATAGCTACCTTTCCTCTCCACAGTAATATCCTTGCGTGCGATCTTAGATTTCCCTTAGGGTCTTGTAACCAGTTGAGGATAATATTATTAGTCCGCAGTAGAGTGAATCCATCTCATTGTTCTTTCTTGTAAATCTGAGTGATGACTTGAAGGCATCTATGGAGCTTGAGCGGTTCTCAATAATACACTGAAGCGCCAAAGAAACTGGTATAGGCATGCGTATTCAAATACAGAGATAAGAAAACAGACAGAATACGGCGCTGCGGTCCGTAACGCCTGCATAAGACGATAAGTGTCTGGCGCAGTTGTTAGATCCGTTACTGCTGCTACAATAGCCGGTTATCAAGATTCAAGTGACTTTGAACGTGGTGTTATAGCTGGCACACGAGCGATGGGATACAGCATCTCCGAGGTAGCGATGAAGTGGGGATTTTTTTGTGTGGCCAATTCACTAGTGAAAATCAGGAGTCCGGTAAAATATAAGATCCCTAGGATGGCGTAATTAAACAGACTATATATTCAATATGCAGCGCGTAATTGTAGCTGTTAAAGATTTTGAATGCGGTGCTGTTGATGTATGCTGGAAGTTAAGATGTCGGATAAGGTAGAGAACTATGAGGTACGAGAGTGAAAATGCAAGGAAAGATGTTTATGGAGCACACTTAGTAAATTAAATCTAGTTTGGTGCGACCAATGCTAAGGCATCGACTAACAGTTAACCAAGCACTTCAAAGGTGAAACTCTGAAAGTATAGAAGAAGCAGATTACTGTCGATGATGCGTGCAGCTTGACATGATTGAACAATGAAGAATAACCAAAACAGTCAAGAAACTTGTGATATAAAAACGCGATTAACTGTCTATGGTGCGTTTCGGCTGTATTTTTTGTTGTGTTTTTGTCTTGTATTTACTTACATTACTACAGCAAATGAATCTGAAGTGAGAGTACGTAATAAAATATGCAGTGAATCGCAAGTGAGTGTGTTTACTAATGTAAATGTAAATTTATGTATATAATTATCTTTGTTCCCATACTAATGTCTCTTAGCTCATTCTGCCCAACATCACGTGAATTTATCTTTAAAGTTCGTTGACGCCGCCCAATAAACCCCGAATTCCGGTTCTGAACCTTACAGGGTGTTTGTACGACAGCATTGTCATCTTTTGTTTAAGAATCCCTGCACTCTAAGACCCTCTCTAACACCTCTGTGTTCTGTGTTCCGGTTATTTATTTTCTTATCAAGTATTCTTCAAACTTCCAAATTTTCTCCTGCATGGGTTCTTGGTAAGCGTCACTGACACTGGAACTATAACATATGTTACATTGTTCTGCCATTGTGTACATTTTTCTACAAGTGGATTCGTATTACTTCCGCAAATTATTGCACAAAAATTTAAGCCATCTTTCTTTTCCTATTTAAAATGATGGCATGCGCTTATAACAGTTTACGAAAGTGCTTAGTTTTATGCACAGGTATTCAAACTAACACTCCCTATGGCCGTATTTTGTCTACAGGAGACTATGGTAGCACTTCTTACGCCCTTGCCAGATTTTTTAGCACTGTGTCCACAGTTAGCCTTCGTTTTTCATTTGGTGAAAGTCGAGAGCCGAAGAACAGTATTGTGTGTGAGACGACTGGTATATTGTGAACCCCCAGCAGCTTTACAAAGGAAACTTAGTGCACGCGTTCTGTACCTGTTTATAACCTTAGATTTACCTTAGGTTCTTCTAACCAGTGCACGATACTATTACTGGATTGTAATAAAATGCATTTCTTATTTAGTCCTTCATGCACAAATGAAAGAGTTATCCGGCGGAGTAACAGATTCTGGAAAGCATGCAATTTGCTATTTCATTTGGTCTTTCTTCACTCTCGTTCTTTCTTACCCTTTCTTCGTGTTTACTTCACATGGTTGTACTGCTATTGACTTACCCCTGCACAGCCGTCCTTCAGCCTACAGTCCACACTGTCCTTCCCATTCTTGATGCGACTGGCTGACTCTGGGGTCCACTGGCAGGGAAATATCTCAAAGACTGAAGGCACTTGTGTCACCCTCCTCTTTCTCAAGCGGCCAAAAACCTGCAAGAGGGGGTTTCACATTTCTAACAGATACCAATACTCTATACAATTGACTTACAATGCTGGAACAGTTTTTAGACACCGTCAGCAGTTAACAACTGTAGCGTTCAAAGAGTGTGTAGTATGGTGCTAAAGATAGCGATTATAAATTAAGACATCAAATAAGGCAGAGAAATGAGAGCTAAAAGAATGAAAACGTGAGGTAAGATTTTTATAGAAAACGCTAAACAAAATAATGGTACGTTAATGTGGCTACAGCTAAGGCATCCTGTAATACTTAACCTGGCACTTGGAAGGAAAAAATTGTATGTATACAGAGTGTTTAGAACATTTGGAGCAAATGTGGATAGTTATATGCAATAAACACGTAGTGAAGTATGAAGCCAGAAAATGCTGGACCGAGACTCGAGTACGAGACCTTTTCCTCTCTGTCAGTTATTGGCGGAAGTACAGATGTGAGGACAGGTTGTGTGTCGTACTTACTGTAGTCGATAGAGCACGTGCCCGCGAAAGGTAAATTCATTCTGCTGCCACTGACCCACTGTGATCTCTATCCTACTGACGAATGAGATGAATCTAAAGACTCGTTAAGTACATAAATATTTCCAGCCACTCTAGGTTGCAGAAAAAGCCTGCTACATCAAATATCATTTAAGCTACACACATCTGTGTACACTAAACGCATATTCTTATTGAAGGTGTCATGAAAATAATGCTTTGTCATATAGCTCTGGTTAAGGTCATGATGTCACAAACGGCGAAACAAGTGACCCTCCTCACACATGCAAGCAGGGAAGAGTACTGGTGACGCAAATAATTGTAGACGTATTACAATCTGCTGTGCCCCACATTATTACCGCGTAGTCTGCGAGGTGTGACATGTCTGGGTTACATCTACAAAGGGAAATGAACTTATGCATTAACAGTTATATGCTGTTGTTGTTGTGGTCTTCAGTCCTGAGACTGGTTTGATGCAACTCTCGATGCTACTCTATCCTGTGCAAGCTTCATCATCTCGCAGTACCTACTGCAACCTACATTCTTCTGAATCTGCTTGGTGTATTCATCTCTTGGTCTCCCTCTACGATTTTTACCCTCCACGCTGCCCTCCAATACTAAATTGGTGATCGCTTGATGCCTCAGAACATGTCCTACCAACCGATCCCTTCTTCTAGTCAAGTTGTGCCACGTTTTTCTCTTCTCCCCCATTCTATTAAATACCTCCTCATTAGTTATCTACCCATCTAATCTTCAGCATTATTCTGTACCATTACATTTCGAAAGATTCTATTCTCTTCTTGTCCAACCAATTTATCGTCCATGTTTCATTTCCATATATGGCTACACTCCATACAAATACTTTCAGAAACGACTTCCTGACACTTAAATCTATACTCGATGTTAACAAATTTATAACACTGGGAAGAGGCTAGAACCCTGTCTCACCCCCTTCCCAACCACTGCTTCCCTTTCATGTCCCTCGACTCTTATAACTGCGATCTGGGCTCTGTACAAGTTGTAAATAGCCTTTCACTTCCTGCATTTTAACCCAGCCACCTTTAGAATTTGAAAGAGAGTATTCCAGTCAACATTGTCAAAAGCTTTCTCTAAGTCTACAAATGTTAGAAACGTAGGTTTGCCTTTCCTTAATCTTTCTTCTAAAGTTTTCCTAAATAACTGAACCATTAATCAGTTGCTACTCCTTAATATTCCCAAAGGGAACGGTGCTTAATCATACCAGTGATGTTTTGACGGTTTGACCCACATATCTGTCACAATATTGGCTGAATGTAATTTTCGGTTGCCTTCATACGTACCTTGTTTCACTGTTTATTAAAGTCAGCATGCTGCTATCCGCAGCGCTGAAACTGATTGTTACATTACGTATATAAATTGCCTCCAAGTACAACGAACGTAAGTCCATGGTCGTCTTTCCTCAAACCATTAATGTCTACATGGCTGTCTGCAGCAAACTGTAATGCAATACACAGACACCGTATAAACGCAGATTGTGTATATGGTTATGATATTTGCGTCGATGAGCTTAAATGACGCTTCTAACAATATTTCTCTACCTCTGCGTGAACAACAAAATGCGAACATAGAAAATATGGACAATATGTGACATTTGGAAGTTTTAGTCGGTCCGGGATGCGTATAAGTATAGCCTTAATGATTAGGTCGGCCACTCGCGATAAGCGATAAATCTAGCATGCGCGCCTTTCGGTTACGGATTTTCACGTGTCACAAATAAAATCTAGATGTGACTGCAAACAGTATTCGAAATTTGGCTATCTAGTTCGCAATTTTAACATTCTGTCTTCTTCGGTTTAGTTTACTAGCTTACTTCCAACCATTAGCGTTGTTAGCGTTCGTTACCCTTTAATATGAGTTCTTATGTAAGCAGGTATAGCTATGACGGTGATCCGAAGAACACAAGAAAGTGAGCGGCCAGTCTTATGGGGTTGATGGATACGAAGGCGTGTGTGTGCACTACAGCAGGAGCTGTAGTTTGATGATGGCTTGTTTAGGACAGCAAGTAGTTAAGACAGGTTTGCCAAGTCTAGAAGCTGATAGAGTGAGAGTCAGTATGGCGTTATGGCAGTGACTATATCAAGTTTAATGTAGCTGGTCGTTGGCCTCACTGTGGAATTTTTCGTACACCTTGGAGTTATTCAGTTCTCACCTTCTCCATATCCACTTCTCTGTAATCATAGACTCCCGTCGAACGTGCTTTCTTTGATTTCTGTCCCAAACCACGTGTCTTCTTCCTGCAGGGAAGACACAGGCAGCATAATATGCTGCATAGCACCTGCGAAGGCAAAAGAACATTACAACACGTGTGCTTCAGAGTTTATACATTAAGACAATTAAATGACGCCACCTCACTCTCTTACTGCAGAGCAGTCATCAAGTTGTGAATTTTTTGTGGACTAGCCCTCACAATGTTTTCCGGTGTTTGGAATACAGTTTGAAAACTCAGAAATCGTAACTGAGTCCAGACCAGACGTTAGATGTAATGCTTGGCAACTATATTTTTCTTACGAGTGCAGTCCCGTAATTCTACCAGTAGCCATAGTATCAGACCATATCCTGTGATCACCTTTTCAGCTAAAGGAGCTGAAGGAAATGCCGAAGTCCTCGACGAACTCTGTCCTTGGATCTGATGATGTTCACTATCCTACTCTGTGTAGCCCGCCAAATCGTTCATTGCAAAGGTTCTACGAACTTTCAACGGTATTTGGATGAGGCTCTTCTCCTCACTGAACAATTTGAATAATTATTCCAGCTGCGTTAACTAAAGCAATGCCTGGGAGCACAACTTCGTCTTCAGCCAGAAGGACCCTTGGATGGTCTATTAAGAACCACTGAGAGTGGTAGTTGTGGTAGAAGTATTTGCTTTCAGAAAATCAGTTTGGATTTTCAAAGGGTAACGGAACACTAGACATTCTTCGTATCACACATTCTGAAATTTTTCGAGCGTTCAGCAGTAAGCAACATTTTTGCATCAGCAGTTATCGACATTAAAAGTGCATACGGCAATGCTTAATTCCACTTCTGCTTCAAAAATTAAGTGATATATGTATTCCAAAGACATTTTTCTTTGATATTCAAACCGCACTAAAATACAGTACTGTGAGTCCACAACAAACTGCTCGTACAACCTCAAGAGGAATTCCTCTATGCTCCAGACCCAGCATTTATACGTTTTAAACGTACACACGAGATACAGACTACGGTCAAGTTGGTTACGACGGTCTAAATCACCCACTTTATTACAGAGTCTCTCCTTATCATAGGTATCTGAAGCGAAATCTGGTTGTGTGGTATTTGGAATGCGCTTAAAATCTCTTGTAAACAGGAAACAGCATTAACACTATGATATCTGTAGCTGGACCTCGGAAGGGTGTGGAGCCCACCATTCTCTTGAACAGGGCCTAGGACCTCCTCCACCGTCATCGATTATGGATACTTCTTATATCACGAATCTACCAAAGGTGCACTTTAAAAACTTGAAGCAGTAGACTTCTGTTTCCTGCGACATTGCCTTGGAATAATGCTATCAACTTCGACGAGTGCCTTACTAGCAGAAACGCTTGAATGTCCGCTGTATAAACTACTTTTTCGCCTCGGACCATGTTACACACACGTATCTTTCTTGTACAAGTAGGGTAATTTTCGACCTCTCTCTCACGGAAACGGATAAAGATATGAAAATAAATTTCAAGGTTATCTGGAATTGGTATCTTAGAGGTATATCGTAGGAAATCCAGTCATATGCTACGCATATTCGTCTTGGAATCTGCTGCTCGGTTTTGGTACAAGGAGTACATGATAAAACACTTTTGTGTGGTTTTCTGACAAACAAATTAATGGTGCCACCACTAGCCTCTTAAGGCACACCATACAGAACGTAAAACATAAAAGGCGCCAAAGGATTTGGTCCGTTTGCTTCGGCAAACGGAAGTGTGAAATATTCGTGTTTTGACCCAGCACGGTAGTATAGTGACAATAAAGCGATGCTCCTGTTGGGTATACAATATAGAAGACCATAGCACTTAACGAGCAAATCTGTCCGTTAACTGCCTTGTTCTATATTGATCCAAACTTGAAGTGTGATATTTCCTCTTATTACATGGGTCTTCAAGACTTTTATATTTGCACGGAAGATGGTCACTCAGTGACTAAAATCGA
This sequence comes from Schistocerca piceifrons, assembly GCF_021461385.2. Lineage (NCBI taxonomy): Eukaryota > Metazoa > Arthropoda > Insecta > Orthoptera > Acrididae > Schistocerca > Schistocerca piceifrons. The sequence goes on along the minus strand of NC_060139.1, from coordinate 977,451,248 downwards.
TTTGCTGTAATAAATGCTTTCAGAGCCCTTGTGACCGATGAGGCCGAGTTAGTTGTTTGCATATTCTTAATTTCCAACGACGGCTGTCCTCTCTTGATGTCTCTTCCTCAAAATGTCAGCTCTGTGGAGGATCTCACGTTATGTTCGTTTCCAGATGACAAGGTTTCTACTTAATATGGCATGACGCATTAGAATCAGATCATTTCCATAATTTACTGATGAGTATCCGACATCAACGGCATGGTATTCTTTCCTAATAGCCCTCGGAACGTCAATAAAGCAAATTGGCACTCTTTCAAATAATGGTAGAAAATACAGAAGCTGTTGTGCCAGAAATGGATCCAGCCCACGTATCCAAGTACTCAATGCACTAAATGTGAGAGATTTCTCTATCCCAAAAACGACATGCTACTTCGTTACAGTCCGCAGCTCGTGGTCGTGCGGTAGCGTTCTCGCTTCCCGCGCCCGGGGTCCCGGGTTCGATTCCCGGCGGGGTCAGGAATTTTCTCTGCCTCGTGATGACTGGGTGTTGTGTGATGTCCTTAGGTTAGTTAGGTTTAAGTAGTTCTAAGTTGAGGGGACTGATGGCCATAGATGTTAAGTCCCATAATGCTCAGAGCCATTTGAACCATTTGAACTTCGTTACAGATTAATAGCTCTCTGACCTGGAATACGAAATCCTCACAATTATTGTGCAACGTCGACTACAGCTTGAACAATATAAGGTCTGGTCGAACCACGGAGCTCCAGAACGTTCCGTAGCGCAACAATCCAAAAGTGTATACGAATGTATTCAGCACTGACTACGGATCAGTAAAATCGACATTCGGGTACTGCAAATAGGCGAAGAGGTACAAGAATTTCCTTTCCGTGGGACCGAGGTGACTTGGGATTAGTTTACAATGACAAGAACGAACGGATGGCGAACAAGGTCGTTGTTATTCGCCGTGTAATTAATGTCATTCTACCATCTTCAGATTTCAGGTTACGGATGAGGAAACTGGCCAAGGAAGAATGGGCAGAGGATTTGGACCTTTTAGTGTACCACAGAAGTCAATACGACACTCCAGTACAAGCACTTATTAGATGCTCCACCAAATTTCGAACATTTCAGGAGAGGAAGAGGTTAATAACTGTACCAGTATAGTTCAACTACTTCCAAAGTAGGTCGAGTAGGTATCGTGTATAGCCCTTCCAGTGACTGTCACAAGATAGAAGCGGGAGACATAAGCGAACTGCTGTTTTCCTACAATTACACCGAAACACAGCCAAACTATTTATCGCAAAAAAATCTTGAAGATATCCCTCTGATCAAGTGATTCTATTTTATTGTATTATGATGAATCACAAATATCCTTCTTAGTCCTCATGAAGCAAATACACTCCACCCAAATTTGGTTTATTTCCTCCTAGGTCAGGTAATTAACTGAACTTGCTATGCTTGATTGTTGGTTTTACATAGCACCATGCGTTTTCTGATCATCACTTGTTTCCGTTTCTGCAGTCTCGCAGTGAGTTTCAGTAACGGACTGAAGAAAGCTGTTTATCACAGTGTTAGCATGGTTTGGAGAATAAAGGAAAAAATACAGGTTGTATGTATTTATACACTCTCCGCTGTAGAATAAGAGATCGTTTAGTCGCTGAAAACAGTGCAAAGATAAACTTTTTCGGTGTACAGGAGCATGCTGAAAAGTAGTGCCTCCGATTTTTTTATTCTTTTCTCAATATCGGTTGCGGTATTACTTGTCATGCAAATTATTCGGTTGGCTTTTCCGTTTCGCGGACGCAAGCTGAAGCAAACTGGCGCTAGAGTGTTCCGAATTTTAGTGTGTAACATGCCTGCGTGGAACGTACTATGTCGTTGTATGAGACAACAGAATCTCAGAAGACAGAAACATCTGCAACAATCCGTCACCTCGTGTTCACAGTCATCGATCATCCTCCATCCAGCCCCGATTGGATCTCATCTGTTTTCCATCTGTTTACAAAATTCGAGGACGTCGCTTTGATAGTAATGAAACGATACAAGCAGAGGTGAGGTTGTAGCTCCGTCAACAAAGTGAAACATTCTACACTGACAGTATAAAAAAACTGGTCTCCCGTTGGGAAAAATACGTTGGTCAATAGAGTGACTACGATGAGAAATAAATATATAGGCATGAAGCATAAAGTCGTAGAATGTTAACGTAAGCTTTATTTAAAATGCCTTTCGAGTTTCAAATTAAAATTTCCGATACATTACTATTCATCAAGACGTCGTAGCACTGGGTACACATTCGGCAACGACCTATACATTCATATTCACAGTAGAGAATACAAGGTGCAGAAGAGAGTGAGGAAGAACATGTGGAATGTGATGACAATAGCCATGCATTTCGAATGAGGAAATGCTCTGAGAACCAAACCCTGAGGAAACACTAACAATAAAGATGCTCCATGCCATGTGTCGTGTCCACCTGAGATACTGAATACAAGCCGGAGAAGTCGATCCAGATATGCGCTGCCTGGATGTGAAGGTTTTACGTTATGCAGTACACTAAATATATTTGCCTCACGAAAAAAAGGGACTGCTATTTACACTTCCATAAAAATAGCAGAAACGCTCCTTATACGCAGCAACTTCAGAAAGTAACACATGTCGTCCCACGCAAAGATCACTGCGCAACTAGATTGGTGCGTTATCACAAGAGAGTACATGTCCTGGGCCTCCTATAGGCATAGCCACGCTGCGGTACGGATAATAACTGCTTCACAGTGTGAGAGTGAAATTGAACGGCGACTGGAAAGCTGCCCCAAAGTTGAGCTGTTCGGCGCAGTCCGATTCCTGTGTTCAAAACGTCTGAATTGCTTCCAGACTGTGCAAGAAATCTGACTGTGTGTGGACAAAATGCAATGTCCCGTCCCACTGTATTGAAGTGGTGTCATCGATTTAACCCATGCTGAACAGACGTGGATGACTCTGATAGTAGACAAAGGCCATCGATATCGACATCGACCACAGAGGTCGATGTCCAGACCATCGAGGAACTGAGTCAAAGAATTAGGAGTATTCCAGCGATGAAGACATCCACATAGCGGTTCTAGAATGGCTCCATGCCGAACGAGTGGATTTCTATCATCGAGTAATTGAACGACTGAACGGTAGTTTACAGGGATTTGGTAACTATGCTGCTAAATTGTCTCATGTTTCTGTGTCAGTTTGAAGTGTAGGAGAGCACTCAATAAAAGTTACTTCTCCTATCTTGAGCATGTCTGCTTCACTTTTTGAGGGTTCCCCGTACGTAAAATTTTCTCGTTGTATCTTCAGATATAATAATAAAGTAATATTTTCTGGTACAAGTGCGTATATTAAATACTGGTCATTAAAATTGCTACACCAAGAAGAAACGCAGATGAAAAACGGGTATTCATTGGACAAATATATTATACTAGAACTGACATGTGATTACATTTTCACGCAATTTGGGTGCATAGTTCCTGAGATCAGTACGCAAACCAACCACATCTGGCCGTAATAACGGCCTTGATACGCCTGGGCATTGAGTCAAACAGAGCTTGGATGGCGTGTTCAGGTACAGCTGCCCATGCAGTTTCAACACATTACCGCAGTTCATCAAGAGTAATGACTGGCGTATTGTGACGAGCCAGTTGCTCGGCCACCAATTGACCAGATGTTTTCAATTGGTGAGAGATCTGGAGAATGTGCTGGCCAGGGCAGCAGTCTAACATTTTCTGTATTCAGAAAGGCACGTACAGGAACTGGAACATGCGGTCACGCATTACGCTGATGAAATGTAGGGTTTCGCAGGGATCGAATGGAGGGTAGAGCCACGGGTCGTAACACATCTGAAAAGTAACTTCCACTGTTCAAAGTGCCTTCAACGCGAACAAGAGGTGACCGAGACGTGTAACCAACGGTACCCCATACCATCACGCCGGGTGATACGCCAGTATGGCGATGACGAATACACGCTTCCAATGTGCGTTACATCAAATGTTTATTGAATTCGGAACTAGTTATTGTACTTTTTTTTTGTTCTTATTTTATTAAAGCGCATAACGGGAAATCTAACTCAAAGTTCAGAAAAGCCGATGAGGGTATAAAACTTAAACATGTGTTCTCTCATACATTTTCAATACAGGGTATTTGGTGTTGGAGAGACAGGAATATTGGCTAGTGTGTTGGAACGCACGTTAGGGAGAAATCTGGCTGAGTAGTTGATTCCAAGTTACATTTATTCAGAAAATGGAGTGAAATACTTAACTCCTGCAAACACTTATTATGTACAAAATCCTTTCACTATGGGTCCATGAGGGATAACGGCTTTAACAATTTTAGTTCGCAACATTCTGTAAAGATTCAGTTAAGTGAAAAATCCAAAATGGGCACTAAAGTGATACAAAAATCCGGACACTAACAGAGCAGAAGAAAAAGTTCACCATCTCTAAGGCAGACGAGGTGTGAAACGTGGCTTGCAGCCGACAATGGAAAAACTTAAAGAAACTTAATCAGGATCGCGATGCATGAAGAAAATCATAACTGGATGAGGACCAAGTCCTTCCCTAACTGAATCTATTGAAACGACAAGATATTTATCATTAATGAAGTACACAAAAAAAATGCTCCCGACCACTGAATCAGCTATCATAGATACTTCCTACCACGGAAATACTACCCCACATCCAAAATCACATTTCATGTGAGCACAGCAATAGCAGTCACACTCAACAGACCCCAAACAGCGTCTGCTGACTCTGAACAGCTTTCAGCCTGTAGCAACTCCGTATACAGAGACAGATAGAAACTTGGAGGTGGCGAACCGACCAGTCGACAAACCGACTTTGCAGTGGTATTGAGTGTCTCCTCCAATCAGGAGATAACAGAGACAGCACCTGTTTTTCTTTTCAGTATTTCCTATTGACTCAGCGTGAAAAATGTAAACAAGGATCTTCGACGAATCAATCGCGAAGCCACTCGTTAAGAATGAACAAGCGGACAGACATCCCCCCCCTTCCCCACTGCTCTGAACCACAAGACTGCCACCACAAGGTAGCCATTCCAAGGCCCCAAGACGGAACCGAAGATGTCCACCTAAATTTGTCAAAGTGTGTGCGTTTGTATTTACACAGACTTTCACACAATCAAACAATCATCCGCGCTTAGGAAAGGTGGGTAAAAGTTGCATAATATGGTGAATATCGAGTGTAATAAAATTTAGAATAAAAATTAAATGCGTTCCCAGTGTAATCTTTGTCCTTGGAATGTTAAAAAAGTCTAAGAAACGCAAACGCGTTAGAGACACTTTGCAGAACTTAACAAAGATACTGCCCCCTTTTAACGTAAAATATTGGTATTCCCGAGATACAAGAATAATTATAAAGATCAATGGAAATCTCGAATCGTTATTTCTGGTTCGCAACTTTCATAAATTAACTTAAGTACCAATTTTGTAACTTACCAGAAGTGAATAACCCAGCGACTTAGCGCCAAGTAATGTTGTCATTGTAGTATATACTTAAATACTTTTCATATACTTGATGTGCAAAGGTAACGATTAGCGTCTTGTCTTTGAGCACGCATCATACACCTAAATCATTCTCCAGAAGCTACCAAAGCGAGTTTGGTGGAGCGCAATTCTAGCACCACTAAAAGATCAGCCATTGCCTGTTACAGTAGCGAATAACGTGTGTCTGATACTTCAAGTTTTGAAATCCAAACTCATTTCTTATTCTTCCATGTGTCACAGAATCCTGGCGAACTGTTATGTGTTGCATAACACTTGTAACTTCATCTGCTCTCATTGAATAGCGCAATGAGGAATTCTCTGTCATTGTGGACAAAATTGATTAATTAATGCTCTCACATACTGGGAATTTGTAACTTATCTTATAAATTCTGTAAATATCAACCTATAACAATATTTTCTTATGCCAATAGCTACGTAACTGTACATGCCACCTGAGGCACCTATAGCATTAGGCTATACTGTTATCCACTTCATAATCCTTTGCAATAATTTCGTTGGTGTTATAAATAATCGGGTCTCGACTATTATGATATGTTTGTTCTTTTGTATCTAGATTATCTCCATCAACTTAGTGACTTAACACGTTCAGTGTATTCCTCCCGCGACCCTGATGAAGTTAGAAAAACATTAACCTTCTATTTTTTGGTTTGTGCTGTTCTACGCCAAAGAAGAGCGTGAATGATATGGGTGCTCTGATTTATAAGTTAAGGCTGTACGCGTAAATCACATACGATTAAGTTAGGTATTGAGAATACCCATAAGCTTGAGCTTTTTATCCTGTTGATATGCTAGCTATGAATGTTTCATTTCCATCACATCCACAGCGAGGCCATATTTTGAGTTAACATTTTACACTATTTAAGTACATATTTTTGTATTACTTTCACATATTAGCTGGTAGTGTTCACTTACATCACGACCGCAGTGAGGCCATAGCTTTGACTTATGTCATTTACATTTTCATTTTTGTGAGGATTTACATGTGCCTGTTACGCAAGAGCTTGTTCGGTGTAAGTATTTTGCAGAACTTCTATTATTAATTGTCAATAATATAAATCGCATTACAATCCTGTCTTAAGTATGTGTAACATCCTTCAAGTATCATTCCTAGAAACTTCTCACATTTTACTAGTTCACTGTTACGTGTATAAAACTGTTACTAACGTTATTACTCAAGACCACAGAATACAATTACATTCACAGAAATTGCTGATAATTTTAGGAGGAATTTGTTGAAATTTTTCAAGACTATCTATGAAAGTAATTTTGTACTATTTAGTGGATAATTATATATTTTAATTGCGATTGTACTTGCTGAATGAGTAAGATTTCCTAGCAGTAAGGATTGTGAAAAGCGATCAGCTTGGAATATGTCCTGCTGTTTACTTCAAAAATAAGTATGAAGCCTGCTCTCCAGTTTTAAGAGAGTCTGATGAAAGTTGATCTTTATATTTTGATATTTGCCAAATTCTATAGGTTCGGTTAGTTCCATCTCAGTTATCTGCAAAGGACTTTTTCTCTTACCTTCAAACCCACAGATTAACTCTCGTTATGTGGTTTGCTGTGATATTGAAGCCCAACAGTCGCTGGCCATATCAAAGCAGAACAATAATGAGTGCTTCTTATTGATCTGTCCAAGACTAATGTATGGATAAAATTTTCTGTCTTATAGCGTGAAATAATGTATTGCTGATAGTGGCTGTATTTACACATGCTGAGGAATATAAATATGACACATAGAAACTATTGCTGCTTTCACAAGTGTGTGTGTGTGTGTGTGTGTGTGTGTGTATGAAACAGCATTAGTTTGTAGGTGTCAGACACTTTATTAAAAACAAAGCTCCCCTCATCTGACGAATCCAGACATAGCTATCATTTATGCAATTCTCAAACTTCTGATGTCTTGATTTTTCTTTTCTCCTGCATTGATTAACTGTCACATTTTACAGTCTTCAACCGCGTTTCTAGATTTTTTTTTTTCGTTAGGATCTTTTCGCCTGAAATCTTCTTGTCTTACATCTCCTCTGCTTGGTTGATAACATTATAACCTTTGTCTCTTCTTAAAACTCTGCTTGGCTTTTGGTCTAACAGCATTCTTCTAGCCGTTATGATAATTCCCTGTTCTACACAAAATCTTATGATTTTCGTCACAAAGACACTTCCCTAATTTTCCTCGAAATGATTACTCTTTGTCACTAACTAAACGACTTGTCCTATCTGTTCGTCATTAGGATACCAGGCACTACTATCGACTGACTTATCATTCTTCGATTTTTCCTTAACAAAATTTTGCACAGATAAAAGATTTCCTCCTAGATGAAAGCAATTTCTATACATACAAACTGCACACATTCACATTCCACAGATTATTATAATATCTACAATGCTTCATCTTTCATTTACACTTAAATACAAAATAACGAAAAAACTTATGCTACAACTTATACCACATTATCATTATATACTTATTTAACCACTGAAATTGCACTGCGTTATGTGGCGGAGGAAATTTCCGTAGCAGTGTCACCACAGAAAAAGGAAAGATGCACCCAGCGGGCATTTGCAGTAAACAGAGGAGACATAAAGCAAACAGAAAAAAAATACATTCCCAATTGACTTCTCTTAGCTTGGTCGTCTGAACATAGGATGTTTCTCTCCGTTTTATTATGATTCAGAACAGAAGGTTTTGTTTCGGTTCCGATATTACGGCTAATTTTAGGCCTTTTTTTCTTTATTTGGTTGCTGAAGTACAGCTCACTGTAAGACAAACAGTCAGTCCCATGACATACTGCAGCTATTGGTTTTTTTTCTGAAGTAATACATTAACATTTACTGTAGGACAGACTATTTTCTTGTCGTATTTGTTCTTTTATTCCGTTATTGCGGTTAGTTAAACATTACGAAACTTGCTATTCGTTGAGTTACTCAAGAATGTCATTCAACTTGAATTGATGAATGACTTCCAAATCATATGGTTACTGTACTTTTTCTTGTGCCTTCAAACACTTGCTGACCTCCAGAAACGGATGACTCCTTACAGTTTTATCTTATCTAGGGTATTTATTTCTTTCTTCCATTCGGCGTGGAAAACAATTCTTATAGCATGTAGCTATGGAGTCTGTGTTCTTGCTAGCTTAGTAATTTGTCTCCTCGATTAATTTCACATTTTAAATATCTTGGTGCCTAAATGGTTTTTGCGTTCACAGTATGCATTCCGCGTATTTTGAGTAGCAAAAGTGAGACGTGTTATTAGTTTATCAACGAACCAGTTTAAAGTACTCTTTCTTCGAATTTTATTTTCTGTTTTTATTTAAGTGACAGAGACCCTTCTGTGAACTTTGCGCTCTGCTATGGTCCATTCATACATTCCAGCGCAGTTTGGACGAAACGTATCTGCCCAAGTGGCGTTAGCCTTTGCATCTCTCGATTAGGCTTTATTAGGTTGCCAGCTTTCTGATGTCATCTATCCCAAGTGGTATTACATCTACTCCGAAGATTTTGATTGCATCCAATGGATGCTGCATCTGTAGGGTGAAGGTAGCATAACAGGTGTACGCAAATGACCTCACTCTAAGTTATACAAACAAGGTAGCGTACTCTACGAATAAGAAAGAACCAGGGGAGCCAGGATTAACAGAGATAGAATTATTTTGTAACGTCCTATGACCCAGTTCTCTATCCCGGGGAAATCCATGGCTGCATTAAAGAGGATAAAATCACAATTTCGGCGACCTTGGAAAGATTATTTTTATTTTTATTTCATTTTATTTTATTTTTGTTATGGTTTTAGGGAGCAAAACTGCTACGGTTATTAGCGCCCTGGCCTTGGAAAGAGGCAGTACAATCAACAAACCGACATTAACGAACCAACGCTTTCCATATCTGTATGGAATTGAAATTGTACGTTTACATTAATGGATATGTATTATGTACACTAACCATTCCTGAAAATAATGCGTGACGAAATTCTTTCGTGACAGCTTGCCTTTTATTGACAGTTTAACTTGGTCTAACTACCTTTCATAAAGTAGCTACCTTGTTTATCAATGGAAGATGGAGGTGACATATTCGTACAGATAATGAATACAATTTTCCTAAACAAACTAGAAAGGTATTCAAGGGCGGCGTAAGGAGCATAAAATAAAATATGTTACATATCTCTCAATCATCATTTTTAAGGCAGAGATTTATATCGGTACAAACGCGCAATATACAGATATGTACGCATCTGGTACATGGAAGTAAGCTTCGTAGGAGTAGGCAGACTACGGGAGGCCGTCGCAAAGTTCCATCAATGTTTTATCCAACGGAGTCCTAAGCAACTTATGGCCAGTATATACACAAATATAAATTGTTCCCAAGTATGGACAAATTTCCAGGCCATGATTTTATGTATAATAATTGGAAATATCGGTTACACTTCATCACACTTATCTACTCACTCTAACAACTATAAAACTAAATTGAGCTTCTTAGCGTTAAATGAAGTGTGTAATTGTGAAGCGAATGTGGTATTGTAAACTTAGCTGAAATATTAAACTTAGCTGAAATATGTGCCACAGGCGGAGGTCCATGTTTACCCTATCTATGGCGCTGTAATGAGCTTTCCAAGTGCCTTAGATAATCTTGAATACACATCATAGTGGATGGTGTTAACGCAGCTGCTTATGGATGAGCAATTACAAATAAAGTTTCCTGTGGCTTCAAGGGTAGTTATATACTACTTTACATGATCGATTTTTGAACTACGAGTCCCAACCTCACATTCGCCTCAAGTGCAGATCCGCCTCAAGTGCAGATCGAATCGACGTTGTATATTGTTTCTCTGAATACCATTTTTCTGAATGGTATCTGGCTGTTAACGAAATGAGAAGTGCGCTAGAGCCACGTCTACAACACCACATAAAATGGCCAGCAGTGAGGTGACGTCGTGTGTGGTGCTGTGGACGTGGGGCTTGCGTGTTTGTCATTCGGTTGTCAGCCACCTGTGATGTGAAAGAATAATGGCTAACATCGGTTAGATCTTTCTTTAAGGTATGCCTGAAAACAGGACTAGGAGTTTCGAAATCGATCATGTAATGAGCGTATAAGTCATAAAACCATTCTTGTGTCCACAGGCTGTTTTTGTTATAAATGCTATCAAGGACTAATTTTCAGAATGCGAAGAGTATATTATTGATTGCTACTAAGGGCAGGAAACTGAACTTCTTGGAAAGTACGTTCTTCAACCAACACTCTTAAAAAACGAGACAATATTTGACGAAAAACAAAAGATTTATTTTTTATTTATTATTGAGCCAAAGTGTCTTAATGAAAATTCAAAACTGAACAAAACTCAACTCGAACAAAAGAACAAGTAAGTAAACTGAACAAATAACTTGAAGATAACAAAAAAATCGGAACATACAAGAACTATTGGAACAAATAAATCTTTTTGTCAGTTGGTAGAAGCAGCAACCGAAGCATCGCTGCTGAGATCCTTGGCTGCCGCTCCTCCACATCTTCAATTGGTGTTTCCTTACCAGCTGCGTCCACCTACGAAAACATGATTGCTATAGTTCAAAATGTTTCAAGTGACTCTGAGCATTATGCGACTGAATTTCTGAGGTCATTAGTCCACTACAACTTAGAACTAGTTAAACCTAACTAACCTAAGGACATCACACACATCCATGCCCGAGGCAGGATTCGAACCTGCGACCGTAGTGGTCTCTCGGTTCCAAACTGCAGCACCTAGAACCGCACGGCCACCTCGACCGACTTGCTATAGTTGCGACAAAAACATCCAATATCTAGAACTTACATAAAAACTCCTCAAGTCATATGAAAGAGATGCTTGTGACTCATTTTCAAAGAACCCGGGTAATCCTGAACCAGAGACCTGCATAATGAACTTAATGAAGTCATTATAGGCGAGTTGGTTGAACAAAACAGCAAAACAGCTTGAGAAAGTTGTAAATCTTAGACCAGCCTCACAACATTTAGAATATACGAGCACAGTCAGTCGCCTAAGATGGCCCCGCATATAGAGTCCACGAGCTATGATAGAAGTATAACAAGATCCAGTAAAAGAGCACAATGTAAATCTTTCCTTGAAGGTCAGTCTGATGTGGGTGTTTTTACTGTTATGGGTTTCTATGTTCTGAATTTGATGACGTTAATCTAAAACAGATAGCTCAACTTTTTTCCGAACAGTCTCGTAACTGGGAATTACGCAACTCAATAGTGTATATGCTGGGTTTCTGCGTATGAGGGCTTCTGTTGCAATGAAATTATGGACGTGGAATTCCAGATAGAAGCACACTGCCTGACGCGGCATAGTGTAATGTGTCACTGCAACTGCCTCGCTCCTGAGCTGTAGAGCCCCGTGTCACTGGCAGGACTAGCTGGGCGTGGCTGGTAAAGCCTAACACCTGGATGAGGCGTGCATCATTCCAGCCAGCGAGGCGAGGTGAGGTCCTCGTCTACGTCCTGATTAGGCACTTTCCTCTGATACACGTATTCCTGCTCAAGTGAGTTAAATTTGGTCAGTGGGTGTGGTCTGTTCTCTGTTGGATACTGAAAGCAAGAGGAAATTTCTGAGCAGGCGAATTAATTATGAACAAGAAAACAGGAAAGCGGCCTAAGAACTTAGTGAACGTAATACCGTAGCCAAATAGACATGAATCACACACTCACGTGATGTTAGTATAATAGGCTGCTAGCTTTGAAGATCATTAGGTGGTGGAAATTATAAAAGTTGAAATAGAAAAAATTATTCATTGGCTGAAAGAAGACAAAAATGTAATTGTGATGCAAGGCAGTATTTCGAAAATAGGACAAGGATGAGAAGGAAATATAGTAGAACACTATGAGCTATGGGAAAGTAATTATAGAGAAAGTCGCACGGCAAAAAAATTGCGTAGAAATCAGTTGAATTTGGGTCTTTTAAAAAGGAGAAACGAGGCTGTGTATGTTTTAAAAACCTGGAGATACCAGAAGACTTCAGAAGACTGTCGATTGTTTCAAAGGGAACTTTGGGCACCCACTGACTGAGAAAGGGAAATGTATTGCAAAAGAAGACGAACGATTGGTGTCGAGAGATGAGATAATGAGAGCAGCGTAGAAGAAAAAACACAGTGCCCACAACAAATGCTTTGACAACTCATCAACAATGAATTTTATTCACGAAAGAAGAAAATACCCAAATACAGAAAATTAAGCCAGCAGATGTGAATATGCAAGTCTACATCTAATGGAGAAGAAACTCGAAACTTGACTGCGGGACGCCCCACACAGGAAAATTTTAGAAAACTATGGAGAAAACTGATTCACATAAATCATAAATCAAGATGCGAGTTGGCTAAGACACAGAACTCGAAATCAGTACGTACCCTTTTAAATTTACACCGACTATCCGGATTCAGAATGTCCACGTTTCCATGAATTACATAAAACATTAATCATCATAGTTGCGTTGAAAGTGAGTCATTGGGTTGAGTATTCGTCATTTCCCAATTAGAAATGATACTATGTAAATAACGTGTGTTCTGATGTACATGTATAGACAAACAATTACAGTTTCAGAAAAATTGGATATTTTATTTAAGAGAAAGAGCTTCACAAATTAAGCGAGTCAGTGATGCGCTGTTCCTCCTCTGGCCTTTATACCAGCTGTTTTTCAGCTTGGCGCTGATTACTGCGGTTACTGGATGTACTCCTGGCATCGAGGTACGTTCTGCACAGTCGGCGTGTTAGATCGTCAAAATCCCGAGCTGGATGGAGGGCATGCCCTCAGGACTCCAAACGTCCTGAATTGGGGAGAGATCCGACTAACGTGCTGGACAGGGTAGGATCTGACAAGCAAGAAGGTAGCCAGTGTGAACCCTCGTCTTCCTGGAATGAAAGCCCTGGATAGTGTTCCAAGAATAACAACAAAGAGTTGCGTAGATTATCGTCGACGCACTGCTGTGCTATAAATGGGCAGCGAAAGATATCCAAGTGGTACCAGTTGTGAAAAGAAATGCCACCCCAAACCATCACTCCTGGTTGTCAGACTGCCCGTCATGACCAGCCAATCTCGGTTTAAATTTTAGCATACGCACAGGGTAAAAGTTTCTGCTGATTTTCTTCGCTCTTATCAGACCTTAACCTGACCAGTATTGTCACTGAATCTCTTCCCAATTGAAAACGTTTGGAGTATTATGGTCAGGAACCTGTAGCCAACTGGGGATTATAACCATCTAACGTGACAATGTGGCACTATATAACTCAGAAGGACATCCAACAATAATGCCAATCAACGGCAAGGAGAATAAAAGATTTCAGAAGATCCATACGTGTACGAATGTGATTGTCACTTCAGTTTGTTAAGATTATCCTGCTTTTATACGTAATCATTTGTTTGTCTGCACATCTACATCCTGTCTACCGATATCCGTCCCATACTGATAAGTCGATAATTCGTTTGTGGTCCGTCGTTCTTTTGTCTTAGAGTGTATTATAGGATTGTAACATACTGAATCCTTCGTTTACTCCTTTATGTGAACGAGACGGACGACTACATTTTACAGTCGTGGAAAATAACCAGATTGTGAGAGGTTTGCGAAAATTATTGTCCGATAGAGTGGCTGTTCCTGCAATACAGACGGTCTGAGATGTATTTGTCTGTTCCTCGCTCCAAACTGAGTGGCCATTTATTCCTACTAACTGGTCATTGTACCAATAATACTAACTTACCGCAGAGGGGTTCTCTTGTGGCGGATCAACGATTTCCGCCTCTGGTTTTTTAGAATAGTCTCGGTGTTCACAGTCGGTTTACAGGCGTCGTCCGGAAACGGTGGAATTTCTTCCAGCACATCTGTCACGTTGAAGCGCCCAATGACACGGACCTGTGGGTGGTTTGACTTCATTATCACTGACTCAGCTGTAAAGGCATTTTTCTAACCCACAGAGAACCTCATACACTGACTTAACTTTCTGAAACGGATTATATATTAAGTATGCATCCGTATGTATAGGTTGTAATAACGGTGAAGAACAGTGCTACAGACTTACCTCAGTACGGCCCTGCTGCGGCGCATGGAACAATTCTCTCTCTCGTTTCTGTGGTAACATTTCAGGTTGAGCACTCATTTCGAAAGTGTCGTCCTCAAAACGTGGAATCTCTCCAGCCACCTCTTCCTCGCCGAAGTCCCAAGTAAAATTGAGCTGTGGGAGGTTTAAGTTCATCATCAGTGACTCAGCTAGAATAGCATGTCTCTGTAGGATAGAAATCTTTAGACATCTCTCAGCATTCTTAAATTAATTACATATTAAGTAACCAAACCTTTACTGTAGATTATTATGAACGTGAAGCACAGTGCCTTTAATGTACGTTAAAATTACGAAGACATGGGCGGGTTAGAAAAAAAGAAGCAGATCATTGCCCAGGTGCGTGATGATATAAAATGATTAGATCATGCACAAGAGTGAAACCAAGCAAGACTATGAAGATCTAAACACAGGACGCATGGTTCGTGAACCGTATGATGTGTAACCTTTTTGATGGTTTTTGGTTACTATTTGCGAACTTACAGCAACTACGCCGGTGTATTTAAATAAAGAAGGGCTCCTAACGGAAATATAAATGTGTTTTGACATTGCTACTCTTTATCTTATGCCAAGATTAACTATGAAGCTTAATTAACAATATATCGTGAAGAGTTATTAACTACAGTATATGTATGGCAGCGCGTAATTGTAGCTGTTGATGTATGCTGGAAGTTAAGATGTCGGATAAGGTAGAGAACTATGACGTACGAGAGTGAATATGCAAGGAAAGATGTTTATGGAGCACACTTAGTAAATTAGTTCTAGTTTGGTGCGACCAATGCTAAGGCATTGACTATCAGTTAACCAAGCACTTCAAAGGTGACACTCTGAAAGTATGCAAAGCTTGAATAGAAGAAGCAGATTACTGTCGATGTTGCGTGAAACATGACATGACTGAACAATGAAGAATAACGAAAACAGTCAAGAATCTTGTGATATAAAAAGGCGACTAAGTGTCTATGGATAGTTTCGGCTGTATTTTTTTTTCTGGCTAGTATTTACTTACATTACTACAGCAAATAAAAAATAAATCTGAAGTGAGAGTACGTAATAAAATATGCAGTGAATTGCAAGTGAGAGGGTTTACTAACGAAAATGTAAAATTATGTCTGTAATTATATTTGTTCCCATACTAATGTCTCTTAGCTTATTATGCCGAACGTCACGTGAATTTCTCTGTAAAGTTCCTTGACGCCGCCCAATAAACCCCGAATTCCGGTTCTGGAACCTTACAGGGTGTTTGTACGACAGCATTGTCATCTTTTGTATAA
Source organism: Schistocerca piceifrons (assembly GCF_021461385.2). Classification (NCBI taxonomy): domain Eukaryota; kingdom Metazoa; phylum Arthropoda; class Insecta; order Orthoptera; family Acrididae; genus Schistocerca; species Schistocerca piceifrons. The sequence goes on along the minus strand of NC_060139.1, from coordinate 977,435,377 downwards.
GAATCCCTGCGCTCTAAGACCCTCTCTAACACCTCTGTGTTCTGTGTTCCGGTTATTTATTTTCTTATCAAGTATTCTTCAAGTTTCTAAATTTTCTCCTACATGGGTTGTTGGTAACCGTCACAGACACTGTAACTGTAACATATGTTACATTGTTCTGCCATTGTGTACATTTTTCTACAGTGGATTCGTATTACTTCCGCAAATTACTGCACAAAAATTAAAGTCATCTTTCTTTTTCTTTTTAAACTGATGGCATGCGCTTATAACAGTTTATGGAACTGCTTAGTTTTATGCACAGGTATTCAAACTAACACTCCCTATGGCCGTATTTTCTCTACTGGAGACTGTGGTAGCACTTCTTACGCCCTTGCCAGATTTTTGAGCACTGTGTCCACTGTTAGCCTTCGTTTTTCATTTGGTGAAAGTCGAGAGCCGAAGAACAGTATTGCGTGTGAGACGAGTGGTAATATCTGAACCCCCAGCAGCTTTACAAAGGAAACTTAGTGCACGAGTTCTGTACCTGTTTATCACCTTTGATTTACCTTAGGTTCTTCTAACCAGTGCACGATACTATTACTGGATTGTAATAAAATGCATTTCTTATTTAGTCATTCATGCACAAATGAAAGAGTTATCCGGCAGAGTAACAGATTCTGGAAAGCATACAATTTGCTATTTCATTTGGTCTTTCTTCGCTCTCGTTCTTTCTTACCCTTTCTTCGTGTTTACTTCACATGGTTGTAGTGCTAATGACTTACCTCTGCACAGCCGTCCTTCAGCGTACAGTCCACGCTGTCCTCCCCATTCTCGATGCGGCTGGGTGACTCTGGGGTCCACTGGCAGGGAAATATCTCAAAGACAGAAGGCACTTGTGGCACCCTCCTCTTTCTCAAGCGGTCAAAAACCTGGAAGAGGGGGTTTCACATTTCTAACAGATACCAATACTCTATACAATTGACTTACAATGCTGGAACAGTTTTTAGACACCGTCAGCAGTTCACAACCGTAGCTTTCAAAGAGTGTGAAGTATGGTGCTAAAGATGGCGATTATAAATTAAGACATCAAATAAGGCAGAGAACTGAGAGCTAAAAGAATGAAAACGTGAGGTAAGATTTTTATAGAAAACGCTAAACAAAATTATGGTACGTTAATGTGGCTACAGCTAAGGCATCCTGTAATAGTTAACCTGGCACATGGAAGGAAAAAATTGTATGTATACAGAATATTTAGAGATTTTGGAGCAACTATGGATAGATACATCCAACAAACACGTAGTGAAGTATGACGGCAGAAAATGCTGGACCGAGACTCGAGTACGAGACTTTTTCCTCTCTGTGAGCTATTGGCGGAAGTACAGTTGTGAGGACAGGTTGTGTGTCGTACTTACTGTAGTAGATAGAGCACGTTACCTGGAAAGGCAAATTCATTCTGCTGCCACTGACCCACTGTGATCTCTATCCTACTGACGAATGAGATGAATCTGAAGACTCATTAAGAACATAAACATTTCTAGCCACTCTAGGTTGCAGAGAAAGCCTGCTACATCAAATACCATTTAAGCAACACACATCTGTGTACACTAACGCATATTCTTATTGAAGGTGTCATGAAAATAATGCTTTGTCATACGGCTCTGGTTAAGGTCATGATGCCACAAATGGCGAAACAAGTAACCCTACTCACACATGCAAGTTGGGAGGAGTACTGGTGACGCAAATAATTGCAGACGTATTACAATCAGCTGTGCCCCACTTTGTTACCGTGTAGTCTGCTTGGTGTGACATGTCTGGGTTTCATCTACTAAGGGAAATGAACTTATGCATTAAAAGATATATGGTGTTATTGTTGTGGTCTTCAGTCCTGAGACTGGTTTGATGCAGCTCTCCATGCTACACTATCCTGTGCAAGCTTCATCATCTCCCAGTACCTACTGCAACCTACATTCTTCTGAATCTGCTTGGTGTATTCTCTCTTGGTCTCAATATACGACTTTTACCCTCTACGCTGCCCTCCAATACTAAATTGGTGATCCCTTGATGCCTCAGAACATGTCCTACCAATCGATCCCTTCTTCTAGTCAAGTTGTGCCACAATTTTCTCTTCTCCCCCATTCTATTCAATACCTTCTCATTAGTTATGTGATCTACCCATCTAATCTTCAGCAGTATTCTGTAGCATTACATTTCGAAAGATTCTATTCTCTTCTTGCCCAAACTACTTATCGTCCATGTTTCATTTCCATACATGGCTACACTCCATACAAATACTTTCAGAAATTACTTCCTGGCACTTAAATCTATACTCGATGTTAACAAATTTCTCTTCTTCAGAAATAATTTCCTTGCCATTGCCAGTCTACATCTTATATAGTCTCTATGTGACTACGTAGGCTTTCTTGGCGTAATAAGTCTTGAAAGTCTTTTCGGGTTTGCTGCCGGATCCTAAAATCAACTTGACTCGATATTTCGGCGATCCAAATGTTCGCCATCTTCAGGAATGCTGCTTCTGCTGATGAGTCCCGCTGAGAAGTACTTCGACCATAATCAGTTATTTTGCTCCCCAAATAGCAAAACTGCTTTACTACTTTAAGTGTCCCACTTCCTAATCTAATTCCCTCAGCATCACCCGACTTAATTCGACTACATTCCATTATCGTCGTTTTGCTTTTGTTGATGTTCATCTGATATTCTCCTTTCAAGACACTGTCCATTCCGTTCAACTGCTCTTCTAAGTCCTTTGCTGCCTCTGACAGAATCACAATGTCATCGGCGAACCTCAAAGATTTTATTTCTTCTCCATGGATTTTAATACCTACCTGCTCAATATACAGATTGAATAACATTTGGGAGAGGCTACAACCCTGTCTCACCCCCTTCCCAACCACTGCTCCCCTTTCATGTCCCTCGACTGTTATAACTGCGATCTGGGTTCTGTACAAGTTGTAAATATACTTTCAGTTCCTGTATTTTACCCCAGCCACCTTTAGAATTTGAAAGAGAGTATTCCAGTCAACATTGTCAAAAGCCTTCTCTAAGTCTACAAATGCTACAAACGTAGGTTTGCCTTTCCTTAATCTTTCTTCAATACTTTCCTAAATAACGTAGCCATTAATCAATTGATACTCCTTAATATTCTCAAAAGGAACGGTGTTTAATCATACCAGTGATGTTTTGACGGTTTGACCCACATATCTGTCACAATATTGGCTGAATGTAATTTTCGGTTGCCTTCATACGTACCATGTTTCACTGTTTATTAAAGACGGCTTGCTGCTATCCGCAGCGCTGAAACTGATTGTTTCATTATGTATATAAATTGCCTCCTAGTACAACGAACGTAAGTCCATGGTCGTCTTTCCTCAAACCATTAATGTCTACATGGCTGTCTGCAGCAAACTGTAATGCAATACACAGATACCGTATAAACGCAGATTGTGTAAATGATTATTATATTTGCGTCGATGAGCTTAAATGACGCTTCTAAAAATATATTTCTCTACCTCTGCGTGAACAACGAGATGCGAACATAGAAAATATGGACAATATGTGACACTTGGAAGTTTTAGTCCGTCCGGGATGCGTACAGGTATGGCCGTAATGATTAGGCCGGCCACTCGCGATAAGCGACAAATCTAGGATCGCGCGCCTTTCGGTTACGGATTTTCATGTGTCACAAATAAAATCTAGATGTGACTGCAAACAGTATTCGAAATTTGACTATCTAGTTCGCAATTTTAACATTCTGTATTCTTCGGTTTAGTTTACTAGCTTACTTCCAACCATTAGCGTTGTTAGCGTTCGTTACCAATTAATATGAGTTCTTATGTAAGCAGGTATAGTTATGACGGTGATCCGAAGATCACAAGAAAGTGAGCGGCCAGACTTATGAGGTTGAGGGATACGAAGGTGTGAGTGTGCACTACAGGAGGAGCTGTAGTTTGATGATGGCTTGTTTAGGACAGCAAGTAGTTAAGACAGGTTTGCCAAGTCTAGAAGCTGATAGAGTGAGAGTCAGTATGGCGTTATGGCAGTGACTATATCAAGCTATGTAGCTGGTCGTTGGCCTCGCTATGGAATTTTTCATACACCTTGGAGTTATTCAGTGCTCACCTTCTCCATATCCACTTCTCTGTAATCATAGACTCCCGTCGAACGTGCTTTCTTTGATTTCTGCCCCAAACCACGTGTCTTCTTCCTGCAGGGAAGACACAGGCAGCATAATATGCTGCATAGCACCTGCGAAGGCAAAAGAATATTACAACACGTGTGATTCAGAGTTTATACATTAAGACAATTGAATGATGCCACCTCAATCTCTTACTGCAGACCAGTCATCAAGTTGTGAATTTTCCGATGTGTGGAACACAGTATGAAAACTCAGAAATCGTAACTGGAGCCCAGACCAGACGTTAGATGTTATGCTTGACAACTATATTTCCCTTACGAGTGCAGTCCCGTAATTCTACCAGTAGCCATAGTATCAGACCAGCTAAAAGAGCTGAAGGGAATGCCGAAGTCCTCGACAAACTCTGTCCTTGGAGCTGATCATGTTCACTATCCTACCCTGTGTAGCCCGCCAAATCGTCCATTGACAAAGTTTCTACGAACTTTCGACGGTATTTGGATGAGACTCTTCTCCTCAATGAACAATTTAAATAATTATTATCTATTGCAATGCCTGGGATTACAACTTCGTCTTCAGCCAGAAGGACCCTTCGATGGTTTATTAAGAATCACTGAGAGTAGTAGTTGTGATAGAAGTATTTGCTTTCAGAAAATCAGTTTGGATTTCCAAAGGGTAATGGAACACTAGACATTCTTCGTATTATACATTCTGAAATTTTTCGAGCGTTCAGCAGTAGGCAACATTTTTGCATCAGCTTTTATCGACATTAAAAGTGCATACGGCAATGCTTAAATTCCACTTCTGCTTCAAAAAAAGCGATGTATGTATTCCAAAGACATTTTTGTTTGATATTCAAACCGCCCTAAAATACAGTACTATGAGACCAGAACAAACTGATCATACAACCTGAAGAGAAATTCCTCAATGCTCCACACCCAGCCTTTATATGTTTTAAACGTACACACGAGATACAGACTACGGTCAAGTTGGTTACGACGGTCTAAATCATCCACTTTATAACAGAGTCTCTCCTTATCATAGGTATCTGAAGCGAAATCTGTTTGTGTGGTATTAGGAATGCGCTTGAGATATCTTGTAATCAGGAAACAGCATTAACACTATGATATCTGTAGCAGGACCTCGGAAGGTGTGGAGCCCACCATTCTCTTGAACAGGGCCTAGGGCCTCCTCCGCCGTCATCGATTATGGATACTTCTTATATCACGAATCTACCAAAGGGTCACTTTATAAACTTGAAGGAGTAGAGTTCTGTTCCCTGCGACATTGCCTTGGAATAATGGTATCAACTTCGACGAGTGCCTTACTAGTAGAAACGCTTGAATCTCCGCTGTATAAACTACTTTTTCGCCTCAGTCCATGTTACATATTCGTATCTTTATTGTACAAGTAGAGTAATTTTCGACCTCTGTCTCACGGAAACGGATAAAGATATGAAAATAAATTTCAAGGTTATCTAGGATTGGTACCTTAGGCGTATATCGTAGGAAATCCACTCATATGCTACGCATATTCGTCTTGGAATCTGCTTCTCGGTTTTGGTACAAAGAGTACATGATAAAACACTTTTGTGTGGTTTTCTGACAAACAAATTAATGGTGTCTCCACCAGCCTTTTAAGGCACACTGCACAGCACAAAATAACAAAAGGCGCCAAAGGATTTGGTCCGTTTGCGTCGGCAAAAGGAAGTGTGAAATATTCGTGTTTTGACCCTGCACGGTAGTATAGTGACAATACAGCGATGCTCCTGTTGGGTATACAATATAGAAGACCATAGCACTTAACGAGCAAATCTGTCCGTTAACTGCCTTGTTCTATATTGATCCAAACTTGAAGTGTGGTATTTCCTCTTATTACATGGGTCTTCAAGACTTTTATATTTGCACGGAAGATGGTCACTCAGTGACTAAAATCGATTTGCTGTAATAAATGCTTTCAAAGCCATTATGACCGATGAGGCCGAGTTTGTTGTTTGCATATTCTTAATTGCCAACGACGGCTGTCCTCTCTTGACGTCTCTTCCCCAAAATGTCAGCTCTGTGGAGGATCTCACGTTATGTTCGTTTCCAGATGATAAGGTTTCTACTTAATATGGCATGACGCATTAGAATCAGTTCATTTCCATAATGTACTGATGAGTATCCGACAGCAAGGACATGGTCTTCTTTCCTAATAGCCCTCGGAACGTCAATAAAGCAAATTGGCACTCTTTCAAATAATGGTAGAAAATACAGAAACTGTTGTGCCAGAAATGGATCCAGCCCACGTATCCAAGTACTCAATGTACTAAATGTGAGAGATATCTCTATCCCAAAAACGACATGCTACTTCGTTACAGTCCGCAGCTCGTGGTCGTGCGGTAGTGTATTCGCTTCCCGCGCCCGGGTTCCCGGGTTCGATTCACGGCGGGTTCAGGGATTTTCTCTGCCTCGTGATGACTGGATGTTGTGTGATGTCCTTAGGTTAGTTAGGTTTAAGTAGTTCTATGTTCTAGAGGACTGATGACCATAGATGTTAAGTCCCATAGTGCTCAGCGCCATTTGAAACATTTGAAATTCGTTACAGATTAACAGCTCTCTGACCTCGAATACGAAATCCTCACAATTATTGCGCAACGTCGACTAGAGCTCCAGAACGTTCCGTAGCGCAACAATCCAAAAGTGTATACGAATGTATTCAGCACTGACTACGGATCAGTAAAATCGACGTTCTGGTACTGCAAATAGGCGAAGAGGTACGAGAATTTCCTTTTCGTGGCACCCAGGTCACTTGGGATTACATTGACAAGGTTTACAATGACAATAATGAACGGTTGGCGAACAAGGTCGGTGTTATTCGCCGTGTAATTAATGTCATTCTACCATCCTCAGTTTTCAGGTTACGGATGAGGAAACTGGCCAAGGAAGAATGGGCAGAGGATTTGGACCTTTTAGTATACCACAGAAGTCAATACGACACTCCAGTAGAAGCACTTATTAGATGCTCCACCAGATTTCGAATATTTCAGGAGAGGAGGAGGTATGTACCTGTACCAGTATAGTTCAACTACTTCCAAAGTAGATCGAGTAGGTATCTTGTATAGCCCTTTCAGTGACTGTCACAAGATAGAAGCGGGAGACATAAGCGAACTGCTGTTTTCCTACAATTACACCGAAACACAGCCAAAGTATTTACCACAAAATCTTGAAGATATCCCTCTGATCAAGTGATTCTATTTTATTATATCATGATGAATCACAAATATCCTTCTTAGTCCTCAAGAAGCAAGTACTCTGCGCCCAACTTTTGTTTATTTCGTCCTAGGTCAGGTAATTAACTGAACTTGCTATGCTTGATTGTGGGTTGTACTTAGCACCATGCGTTTTCTGATCATCACTTGTTTCCATTTCTGCAATCTCCCAGTTAGTTTCAGTATTAGACTGAAGAAAGCTGTTTATCATAGTGTTAGCATGGTTTGGAGAAATAAAAGTAAATACAGGTTGTATGTGTGTATACACTCTCCGCTGTAGAATAAGAGACCGTTTATTCGCTGAAAACAGTGCAAAGATAAACTTTTTTGTTGTATAGGAGCGTGCTGAAAAGTAATGCTCCGAATTTTCTATTCTTTTCTCAATATCGGTTGATGTATTACTTTCATGCAAATTAGTCGGTTGACTTTTCCGTTTCGCGGACGCAAGCTGGAGCAAACTGGCGCTAGAGTGTTCCGAATTTTAGTGTGTAACATGTCCTCGTGTAACGTAGCTATGTCGTTGTGTGAGACAACAGAATCTCAGAAAACAGAAACATCTGCAACAATCCGTCACCTCGTATTCACAGTCATCGATCATCCTCCATCCAGCCCCGATTGGATCTCATCTGTTTTCCATCCCTTTACAAAATTCGAGGACGTCGCTTTGATAGTAATGAAATGGTACAAACAGAGGTGAGGTTGTAGCTCCGTCAACAAAGTGAAACATTCTACAGTGACAGTATAAAAAAACTGGTCTCCCGTTGGGAGAAATACGTTGGTCAATAGAGTGACTAAGATGAGAAATAAATATAAAGGCATGAAGCATAAAGTCGTAGAATGTTAACGTAAGCTTTATTTAAAATGCCTTTCGAGTTTCAAATTAAAATTTCCGATACATTACTATTCATCAAGACGTCGTAGCACTGGGTACACATACGGCAACGACCTATACATTCATATTCACAGTAGATAATACAATGTACAGAAGAGAGTGAGGAAGAACAGGTGGAATGTGATGACAATAGCCATGCATTTCGAATGAGGAAATGATCTGAGAACCAAACCCTGAGCAAACACTAACAATAAAGATGCTCCATGCCACGCGGCGTGTCCACCTGAGATACTGAATACAAGCCGGAGAAGTCGATTCAGATATGCGTCGCCTGGATGTGAAGGTTTCACGTTATGCAGTACACTAAATATATTTGCCTCACGGAAAAAAGGAACTGCTTCTTTCACTTCCATAAAAATAGCAGAAACGCTCCTGATACGCAGCAACTTCAGAAAGTAACACATGTCGTACCCACGCAAAGATCACTGTGCAACTAGATTGGTGCGTTATCACAAGAGAGTACATGTCCTGGGCCTCCTGCAGGCATAGCCACACTGCGGTACGGATAATAACTGCTTCACAGTGTGAGAGTGAAATTGAACGGCGACTGGAAAGCTGCTCCAAAGTTGAGCTGCGTGGCGCAGTACGATTCGTGTGTTCAAAACGTCTGAATTTCATCCAGACTGTGCGAGGAATCTGACTGTGTGTGGACAAAATGCAATGTCCCGTCTCACTGTATTGAAGTGGTGTCATCGATATAACCCATGCTGGACAGACGTGGATGACTCTGATAGGAGACAAAGGCCATCGATATCGACATCGACCACAGACGTTGATGTCCAGACAATCGAGGAACTGAGTCGAGGAATTAGGAATATTCCAACGATGAAGACACCCACATAGCGGTTCTAGAATGGCTCCATATCGAACGAGTGGATTTCTATCATCGAGTAATTGAACGACTGATAGAAGGCTCCGAGGGCAGTTTACAGGGATTTGGTAACTATGCTGCCAAATTGTCTCATGTTTCTGTGTCAGTTTGAAGTGTAGGAGAGCACTCAATAATAGTTACCTCTCCTATCATGAGAATGTCCGCCTTACTTTTTGAGGGCTCCTCGTACGTAAAATTTTCTCATTGTATCTTCAGATATAATGATAAAGTAATATTTTGTGGTGCTTACAGAAGTGCGTATATACAATACTGGACATTAAAATTGCTACTCCAAGAACAAACGCAGATGATAAACGGGTATTCATTGGACAAATAAATTATACTAGAACTGACATATGATTACATTTTCACGCAATTTGGGTGCATAGATCCTGAGAAATCAGTACGCACACCAACCACATCTGGCCATAATAACGGCCTTGATACGCCTGGGCATTGAGTCAAACAGAGTTTGGATGGCGTGTTCAGGTACAGCTGCCCATGCAGCTTCAACACAATACCACAATCCATCAAGAGTAGTGACTGGCGTATTGTGACGAGCCAGTTGCTCGGCCACCAATTGACCAGATGTTTTCAATTGGTGCGAGATCTGGAGAATGTGCTGGCCAGGGCAGCAGTCGAACATTTTCTGTATCCAGAAAGGCCCGTACAGGACCTGGAACATGCAGTCGTGCATTACCTGATGAAATGTAGGGTTTCGCAGGGATCGAATAAAGGGTGGAGCCACGGGTCGTAACACATCTGAAAAGTAACGTCCACTGTTCATAGTGCCGTCAATGCGAACAAGAGGTGACCGAGACGTGTAACCAATGGTACCCCATACCATCACGCCGGGTGATACGCCAGTATGGCGATGACGAATACACGCTTCCAAAGTGCGTTCGCCGAGATGACGACAAACACGGATGCGACCATCATGATGCTGTAAACAGAACCTGGATTCATCCGAAAAAATGAGGTTTTGCCATTCGTGGACCCAGTTTCGTTGTTGAGTTTACCAGCGCAGGCACTTCTGTCTGTGATGCAGCGTCAAGGGTAACCGCGGCCATGGTCTCTGAGCTGATAGTCCATGCTGCTGCAAACATCGTCGAACTGTTCGTGCAGATGGTTGTTTTCTTGCAAACGTCTCCATCTATTGACTCAGGGATCGAGACGTTGCTGCACGATCCGTCACAGCCATGCGGATAAGATGCCTGTCATCTCGACTATTAGTGATAAGAGGCCGCTGGGATCCAGCACGCCGGCCGGGGTGGCCAAGCGGTTAAAGGCGCTACAGTCTGGAACCGCGCGGCCGCTACGGTCGCAGGTTCGAGTCCTGCTTCGGTCATGGATGTGTGTGATGTCCATAGGTGAGTTAGGTTCAAGTAGTTCAAAGTTCTAGGGGACTGATGACCTTAGAAGTTAAGTCCCATAGTGCTCAGAGCCATTTGAACCATTTTTTTTTTTTATCCGGCACGTCGTTACGTATTACCCTCCTGAAACCGCGGATTCCGTATTCTGCTAACACTCAATGGATCTCGACCAACGCGAGGCATCACAAGAACGTTTCACCAGGCAACGCTGGTATGAGAAATCGGTTGGAAACTTTCCTCATGTCAGCACGTTGTAGGTGTCGCTACCGGCGCCAACCTCTTGTGAATGATGCGAAAAGCTAATCATTTGCATATCACATCATCTTCGTGATGTAGCAGTTTTATTGGCTAGTATATATATATATATGTACTAGCCAATACTTTCAGACATCAGTTTATTAATAAACGTCAGCAAATTAATCTGCGGAAATAATTAATTACTAGCATTTAAAACGTGTGTGAGTACTAATGTAAACTATATGCTATGTGTCCTAATATTTTGGTGAATTACAATTACTTTTGTAATTTAGTATTTCAGTCTTATTTGGTCCCAGGACAAAACACTGACCACCAACTTAAAATTTTCACTCACGAAATCTAAGTTTAAGAGTGAGCAGGATACACAACTTTTTTTTATTTACACGAGGTAAGAACACGATCATATGAAAGTTGGTTTATTATCTGTGTTACATAAACGTGATAATGTTGATGTGTATGCTTCTCATTCTGTCCTTGTTCGTCTTCGGTATATTCTGTCTATAGTTGGTATGCGAATATTTCTTAGCCATTAACACTGTCCCTTCCAGGAAATTGTACAATAATTTGAAATCATTGTATCCTCTACTTCGTATATTACTTTCTGTTTGTACCAAGGGTTTTGCAGCATGGCTAAATTAACCAAAGAGAAATAATAGTAGCAATAAAACTCCTACAAAGTACAGCCACAGTAGGTGTTGCCTATTCTATTTATGCCTGTTTCGGATAAGTCCACATTTTGTCTACTCTGTGACCCAGTTGGTTTCAGCCCATTTCGCAGCTTAATGTACGAGTACTGTTGTTTTATAAAGATCCGATCGGTCGCAAAATGAAAATCACGGTGCTTGTCAAAAATGATTTATTTGAAAGAGTTGTTTGGTTTGGGGGATGGGACGAAACAGCGAGAGCTTCGGACCCTTCGGATTTTGAAAGGATGGGAAAGAGAGACGACCGTACCCTTTCAAAGGAATCATCTGAGCATTTGCCTGAAACGATTTAGGGAAATCACGGAAATCAGGATGGGCGGAGGCGGATTTCAACCACCGTCCTCGCGAACGTGTGTCAAGTGTTCTAACCACAGCGTCACCTCGCTCGGATCACAAAAGTTGGCTACACCACCCAGCTACGTCTCTAATTAGTCCTCGTTCAGCGTTAGACAAATGTCGTATCGTTGTAATACATGTGCAATACCCTCGCCTTAGAAGGCAACTGCCTGCGCTTTCCGAAAATTCTATGTGCTGGTCTGCAGTCTTTCTTGTCTAGTCGATATTGTATGGTGGATGATCCATAACAGTTACCACAAGGCGACGGTTTGTTTCAGATGTCGCAGCGCTCGTCTCTGTTCCATGTGAAACCAACTCTTCCTTATGGAGAGCGGTTCACGTGAGTAGAGATGAGACTCAGAGGTAGCCATTTAGAGCTGCAGGGCAGGTGATCAGACGCTTTCCATCGAAAACGCTGCAGGAGCGTCTTCATTGTCGCTGCAGTGTGTGGCCAGAAATGTTCTTCGCGAATGATACTGTTTTCTGTGAATTTTTACTTGTAATCCGTGCTCTAAGGACTGAAACGATCGACGCGATCGACGGGCATATCTGGGACACTGCCACTGACATCTGTGCAAGGTTTCATCATTTTTTTCTGTGATTGAAACTTCGTGACCCAGCAGACCTTAATAATGGAATAGCCTTCGTATGAGAGGAGCTTCCTACGATTTGAGCAGTTCAGCGATCTCAGCTGAAATTTATTTCATTTCCTTAAGTCACTTAAGGCAGATGTCTGATTGGTACACCTGAGAACAATTTATACTTATGGTGGAGTCGGATCCGAACGTCACCGAGCTGCCAAAGCTATGTTTTCCTTTCAGCTATGTTGTTATTCACCGCATAAGCTGAAGTTCCAACACAGCTCTAGATATACTTTTAATCTGTTGGTCAATTTCGGGATCGTTAGTCGCTAGTTTGACTACTAGTAATTGTGATGTTTCCCTAAATAGTGAACGTATTCTATTATCGAAACGCTAAGCAATTACTTTCACTAAATTAGTCATAAATTTCAGTAACTGTTTCAATGACAAATACATAGTGAATAAACATTTGAGATTCGAAAAAAAGCTGCCAGCAGCTTTTACTATGAGTCGTTGCGTTGTCAGTGCACACCTCAGCACAAAACGAAGTTGTAGCAAAATCATAAAATACGGTGGCATTGCCACGCGTTTTTTGTGGTAGTTAATCTGCATTTTCTGCATATGCACAACAGACTTAGGAACGTTTTACTAATTATATTCCATTCAGACCTTTTTTGTGACTGGTATATCGTTGTGTCCGAATAATACACTAAAGACCAAGGTTTCAGGAACATGCAAATACAATATCAAAAACTTAAATAGTCTTCTTATTCACAGAACGTAGCTAGAAAATGCTGTGACAAGAAGGAAAATTATTATGTATTGCCGACGCAACATAGTACCGACGTGCAAGGTACTGGACCTTGACTTTCCAACAGCTAAAAGGGTCATTTAACATATTTTTGTATGTCAACCCGTATAAAATATTTCGAATAACTTTCAGTAAACAACAGTGTTACTGCTCAGTTGATCATAATTTGTTGTATGAACATAGTTACTTCGGAATGCTTCAGCTCCGTCTCCATTATATGTGCTTGTAAGCAGTGGGAAAACAAAATTCTGATATTGTGAGGAAAGTTTAATAATGTTTTAAAGCTGGGGTATCTTTTCTTTTCCATCCAGTCCCACATTCTTGTCGATTTAACGCAATTTATTTGTGGTAATCGGACATACAGGCTTTACGTAACGAAAAGAACTTAATTGGGATGCTCGTTTTACTACTACAGTGCTACATTTTAATTACTATAATTGTGATACCGGAATCTTTGGAACGCATTCAGACAGCACTGGTTATCAAAAAGTTTAATTTGGTTGACACCGGATGTATGGCAATCTATTTGCGTAGCAAATACGGCAAAGAACTTATCTGTGATGGCGGTGGGTCGGAGAATTACTGATTAACCATTTCATGGGAAGGAGACTCATTTTAGTTGAGAGAAACATGAACACACCAGACACGGAAACATAAGAGCTAAAATTTAGCAACTTCTATTCCCGATTACTGCATCTGCTCTGTGGACTGGTGATATTAGTTCCACGTGAATTAGGACAAGCAGTATACGTTGCTCACATCGGCAGTTTGACGGACTGCCGTAAGTGTTAATCCTTTGGAGAGTTATCAGTCCCTCGAAAACCAATTTAAATAACCGAAATGGTCTTTCGATTGACCATATTGGCACCGAAATAGTGTATCATAAGGAGAAAAACAAAATAAGAATTTGATTTTCAGAAAATCTTCCACCACGGAAGATCGCAATACGTACGGTACCTCCTTTCAGTCACTAGACAAATTCCGAAAACGAAAAACTAAATCAACTAAAATAGCTCACCAGAGGAAACACATCGGGACTGGACGAGATACTGGGACGCTGTATAGAGATTACTCTAAGAACTTATGACCCCTCAAGTAACACTTTCTCGTAGGTCGCCAGAGCATCTAAGGATAAAAAGGATTGGAAAAGAAGCTCAGGACATTCCGGTTTTCGAAAAGGATCGTCAGATAGATGCACGTAATTATATACCAATATTGCGAAGAAAATTTGTTGGAGAACATTGGAACATTTTTATGTGCACCCAGTACAAGGTTTTTGGAGAAAGGAAATCCAAAAAGAGTCTACTGAAGACACAGGTCTTGATCAACTTAGTGATTAACGTCGAAAGTTCCTTGGGGTACACGGAGGTGAATCTTTTGGCAACGGAACGGTTACAGTGCCAAAATATCGTAAGCGAAATGAAAAAATTTCTGCGGAGAATCGATTGATGGCTCTGGAACAGGTAGTACCATGAAAATTCTTTTAATTATAACACACTTCGCGTAAACAGTTCAAGTCCATTATTGTTAGATTACAATATTGACGATAAATCAATAGAAACTGAAACAACTACAAAGTATGTGGCCTTAACAGTCAGAAGCAACCTGAAGACGAATGACGACGTAAAAATCATTATAAGAATTAGTGGAAGACGGTTCAAGAGAAGCTACTGTTGAAATTGTGAGAGAGTAAGTCCCGAAGAGAATCGGTTTTCTCCCTTACAGCTCTCACGAAATGATAAAGATGTGAAACCCTGAGTCATTACAGACCTTACGGTAGCGTATTATTACGCGATCTTCTGAAGCGCCTCTCGCGAATACAACAGGAAAGTTGGGAATTCAGAAGCACTCTCGGCCACACGCCGTAAAGTGGCTTGCGGATTATAGATTTCTTTGTAATGTTTTAGGCGATTCACAACCGAGACTGTGAGATCCACATTCGAAGCACTCAGGAAATATTTGTAACCACCGTCCGAAAATACATTGATGGCTCTCGGATTCAAGCCCTGTATTATTCTGATTAGGACGTATGAGATCATAGCAGTCAACAGCAGCGGTTTTTATAGCTGATGCACACAGTCGGAGGTTTCTGCGTCAATGTTGATGGCTGAGGGCAGACAATTATTGGTCACTTACCTCCACTGGCTTCATAGTTTTCTCTTATATCCGCCTGTCTTCAACAATTAACCTTGTTTCGGTGTCGACCTAAGCTCCTTCTAGCAGTTATATACAGCTCACTTCACTTTTCACAAGCTTCTCTTTCTAGAAACACTGACACGCACCCGAACAGTTTCAGTTCACCAGGCAGACGAATGCTAGGCAACGCACCAATCAGATTCTGTGATGTTTCATTGTTGTGAGGCTCGCTTGGGTACAATGCTAAAGAATTATCATCGCTTATGGCTCTAGAATACCTTCTGGCCATTCGGGATTTGTTTGTAACTGCCGTACTTATCCATTACGACAGTCCTCGTAAGAAAAGATAAACAATTTATTTTTTCATCATCAAAAATCCGGAATCTAATTTAATATTCTCCTGAAGGAGCAATATAAAGGGTAAAAGAAACATTCAGTAGTTCCCACATTTTTCGCAGTTACTTTGACTAGAACCGTTCCTCGGTTTATTTTATTGTGGTGGGATCGAAAGGTTTGCATATTGTGATATTCTGGCAAAAATGGACACGAAATATGATTGCAGGAGGCATTTGCCGTGAAATTCGGAAATTTATGCATTACAGCAACGCCGCAATTGACGTAGGTCGTTGAGTGTGTTGATATTTAACCGACACTGAATAGCGTGAGTGTCAAAATGGACAGATCTTGAGGCGTAAACGTTGTGTAATGAAGAGTGAACGGCAGTACACAATGGTTCAAATGGCTCTGAGCACTATGGGACTTATTTTCTGAGGTCTTCAGCCCCTAGAACTTAGAACTACTTAAACCTAACTAACCTAAGGACATCATACACATCCATGTCCGAGGCAGGATTAGAACATGCGACCGTAGCGGTCGCGCGCTTCCAGACTGCAGCAGCTAGAACCGCTCGGCCACTCCGGCCGGCGCAGCCCACAATGACGATACCTTCTATGTGTTAACGAATTAACGAAGGAGTAGAGCATACAGTTGTTTCTATATCAAGTTGGCCGGCACAGGTTGGGCGTATGATGTACTAAATGATACAGTTCCCTGTGAAATACCCTCAATGAATATGGCATGTACACATACGACTGAAGGCTTTACATTTGATATGTGAGATACCACAAAAGTGCTACAGATGGGAGGTTTGCGTGACCCTTTCTAGAACAGTGCAATGCGTGAAAGGCACGGAAAAAATGTGATAGGAAGAAGGAAAGAAGACTGGTTTAAACGTCCCAAACAAAAAGATTGAGAACTGAGTAACTGAATGAAGAAGGACGTTTCATAGTGGGGGAAAGGAATGTACCAGGGCGAAAGATGCAGATACATTTCATATTAGAAGTTATACGTGTACACAAAAGTTGACAGTAATCAAGAAACGACAAAACGCTTTCAACTGGATAAGTGAAGAGCTACAGACTAGAATGAACTTAATCATGCGATGTTTATGTTACAAATATAACAATTACCTGTAATCCAACACGTTCATAATTCGCAAATTTGCATCTAAAAGAATGAAGTATGTATAGGAAATTTCTCCCCTTAATATGATGCGTGGTTATCCTCCTCGGTTTTCTATTGGCGTGTTACGTTTTCGGTCAATACTTTTTCAGATTCAGAGACCTATTTGTTATTTCGGTTTGTGAATATTTTCCATCACCTAAAACTTACGTCACGTCGCAGTTCGATGTGAGCACTTATTACCACAAGGAGAAGCAACTATGAACAAATGCGCAGGAAGTGTGGTCAACTCTACGAAGGAAAAATTGTGCTTGTTGTTGCAGTATCTCAAATCCGTATACACCTTCAGACGTTGGCATATCTCTAGAGATCTCTAAAGAACCAAGGCGACGGAGAATAATGACTTCCAATACCCGGTCCCAGTAACGAACAGCCGTTTGTCTTGATATCAACGCAGACGGTAAGGAAATACTGAAATGCAATCTTATTCGCTATTGTGGGCCACAGGTCGAGCGTTTGGGCTCATAGAACCAGGAAGGTTAGGACACCACAGGGTCTACGGCGAGCACAGGGAAGTGTACTACAGCACCTGACAGCGCGTGTAGATCAACACTGTCTGAGGCGCTGTGGTGATACTAGGCTTGCTACTTCTTGACTTAACCTTAAGAGAGACAGGTCCACAATTTTGGCTGCCAAAGGGCGAACACGATAAGCTAAAGAAGTTAAAGGCGTAAGAGCCACATCGAATAAGGGGATGATGACATGCATTGACAAAGAGTAACATGAAATCTGGGACAGGGTCGAAAGAGGAAGGAGAGCTTAGCAGTTTCTTCCTCAGACGAAAAGAAGGACCATAGTGTCATACTTCCTTCCAACCACGGCAGCTATACACTAAATGTGGGGACATGGTCCGTACCTACCTGCTTACTGAGTACATATGTTAATATGGAGCAATCGGCAACCCCGGCATCATCGTCTAAGAATGTCCAATCAGCCTAGATGTTACAGACAACGAAAGGAACGCCTTTGGTAATATGAGGCGTGTATTTTAACTAAGTATCGTTTTGAAATTTAAAAAAAATGACGTGCAATGATATCTCAATAATTTTATTTTTACGCGAAAAGATGTGATGAGATCTTCGGTCGGATTCGCCACATGCGAACGGGCATCGTCTTGCAGCAAAACGATGCCTCGGAATCAGACAATCAATGCAGTAGCTTACTGTAAGACATTGCACAATCTGAGCCGTTCAATTTAGAACAAAAGACGTGGCAAGATGAGCAAGGACAAAAAAATGGTTCAAATGGCTCTGAGCACTATGGGACTTAACATCTGTGGTCATCAGTTCCCTAGAACGTAGAACTACTTAAACCTAACTAACCTAAGGACATCACACACATCCATGCCCGAGGCAGGATTCGAACCTGCGACCGTAGCGGTCGTGCGGTTCCAGACTGTAGCGCCTATAACTGCTCGGCCACTGCGGCCGGCAGCAAGGACAAGGGCAGGATTCGAACCTGCGACCGTAGCGGTCGCGAAGTTCCAGACTGAAGCGCATAGAACCGCTCGGCCACAACGGCTGGCAGCGTCAGTATCCTGCAGCACAGGAATAGCCCTTGTACAGCCGCAAGCATTGTAATGGCAATGTGCTTAGTAACTGTAAACATCTTGGGTGCTTCGCGAAGGACTAACCTAGGCTATTCCCGAAGCAGTGGGTATCACTAGCCACCAAGTGTTGGCAACGCAGTGCGCTGAAGAATTGCTCCTCTGATTATTTAAAGACTCAATCGATGAGCGACAGTGCACCTCAGCTATGCACGGAAAGGTCATTGTAACCAATCCAACTGGGGTGAGAGGTGGAACGGCTCCTGCTGTTCTGGCCTCCAGGAATGGCCGACTTCCGGCCCTCAACTTGGTTGACTTGAACTGGCGTGAATTCTCAGAACGCGATGTGCCTCCGCCACCGCGTGGCTTCTACGACGATTCGAAGTAATTGCCAGAAAAACAAGACAGATTTCTCCATCTTGGGGAATTTCTATGTTAATTAAACGAGGTATACTTTATTCATGATGTTACCTCCACGTTATGGTCCTCTATGTAGGTAATACCTCGGTGGTGTCTGCGAACATGGGAAAATTAATTTAGCAACATCAACTCAGTAATTACGTTTGATTAAATGGTAATTAATGAATGCACTCGTCTGAGTTAGGTGAGGTTTACTTGGAATTTATTTGGAGTTGGAATCTGTGATCAGAATTGAACATTTAATTTTATTTCTCTTTCTTCCTTTGTGATGAAGACAGGTCTGGACAGATGCTGTCGCTTTGCCACGTTCGTTTTATGCTGGACAAAGTTACTATGATACAACTGACCCATCAAGATAGCGATTTGGGAAATACACCACCTCAAAGTAAACAGAGACCCCTCTGACTCCAGTACATAACAACATCAAGACACTCAGAAGTAACACAATTAAGGCATTTTGTATGGATAATAATTTAATGATTAGTACCTAGCTGGACAACCTGCGTACAATATACACTACTGGCCATTAAAATTGCTAAACCACGAAGATGACGTGCTACAAAAAAGAAATTTAACCGACAGGAAGAAGATGCTGTGATATGCAAATTATTAGCTTTTCAGAGCATTCACACAAGGTTGGCGCAGGTGGCGACACCTACAACGTGCTGAAATGAGGAAAGTTTCCAACCTATTTCTCAGACAAAAACAGCAGTTGACCAGCGTTGCCTGGTAAAACGTTGTTGTGATGCCTCGTGGAAGGAGGAGAATTGCGTACTATCACGTTTCCGACTTTGATTAACGTCGAATTGTAGCCTATCGGGATTGCGGTTTATCGTATCGAGACATTGCTGCTCGCGTTGTTCGAGATCCAATGACTGTTAGGAGAATATGGAATCGGTGCGTTCAGGAGAGTAATACGGAATGCCGTGCTGGATCCCAACGGCCTCGCATCACTAACAGTCGAGATGACAGGCATCTTATCTGCATGGTTGTAACGGATCGTGCAGCAACGTCTCGATCCCTGAGTCAATAGATGGAGACGTTTGCAAGACAATAACCATCTGCACGAACACTTCGACGACGTTTGCAGCAGGATGGACTATCAGCTCGGAGACTATGGCTTCGGTTTACCCTTGACGCTGCATCACACACAGGAGCGCCTGCGATGGTGTACTCAACGACGAACCTGGGTGCACGAATGACAAAACGTCATTTTTTCGGATGAATCCAGGTTATGTTTACAGCATCATGACGGTCGCATCCGGTTTTGGCGACATCGCGGTGAACGCACATTAGAAGCGTGTATTCGTCATCGACGTACTGGCGTATCAACCGGCGTGATAGTATGGGGTGCCATTGGCTACACGTCTCGGTCACCTTTTGTTCGCATTGACGGCACTTTGAACAGTGGACGTTACATTTCGGATGTGTTACGACCCGTGGCTCTACCCTTCATTCGATCGCTGCGAAACCCAACATTTCAGCAGGATAATTCACGACCGCATGTTGCAGGTCCTGTACGGGCCTTTCTGGGTACAGAAAATGTTCGGCTGCTGCCCTGGCCAACACATTCTCCAGATCTCTCACCAATTGAAAACGTCCTGGTCAATGGTGGCCGAGCAACTGGCTCGTCACAATACGCCAGTCACTACTCTTAATGCACTGTGGTATCGTGTTGAAGCTGCATGGGCAGCTGTACCTGTACACGCTGTCCAAGCTCTGTTTGACTCAATACTCAGGCGTATCATGGCAGTTATTACGGCCATGGGTGGTTGTTGTGGGTACTGATTTCTCAGGATCTATGCACCCAAATTACGTGAAAATGTAGTCACATATCAGCTGTAATATAATATATTTGTACGATGAATACCCGTTTATCATCTGCATTTCTTCTTGGTGTAGCAATTTTAATGGCCAGTAGTGTATTTTGCAAAATAATTCCTTAGCGTACATACAATTTGTTCTCAGTACTGTCTCCATTATTTTTTTCGTATTTTCATGGCCTCAGCCCATTGTTCCCCACTGCCCCGCTGCCTTGAGGTGCGAGCGCTTACAGCCACTAGTCGTCGCTTTGTAATACACCGTCCGGTTAAGTCTAAACAGGCCGGCGATTTGGTTTTTCGGCGTTCTCTGCGTGTGTAACGGGTGACAGACTTGCTACGGTGGCCCAGTTGCGGAACCTGCTGTCATAGACATGGGACGACACACTTAAACATCTCAGTTAACATAGTGGTACACATATTGTGTACAAATTGGCCACATCATATTCCTATCTACTGAACATATCTAATCGGACGTGGGGTCTTCTGTGATGTCACTTCAACTTTCCAGGTCCCAGAACTAGTACTCTACCTTAAGGAAACATAATTCTTTTGTTAGATGGACGAACTCCTTGGGCTGTCTATTCTCTAGCGATTCCGCTACGTTAACAGTCTGACCCTTCATTTGCTTCTCAGTTATGTCTCTTAAATTACTATACAATTATTGTAATATTCCCATCTACACTACATTTATTGTTTTGCTCTTCTCTCCAACGTTCGTTTTTCCATCGAAATCACTGGCCCTGGGGAAGGTTGCTAGATCGGTACTAGCCTCAACACAAGGCAGCATTTTCTCCGCAGATCGGGTTTTTCCTTGCTTTCTATATTCTGGGATTTCCGAACAAACTGTTCGTCGAGACAAACACGGTCATAATGGTATCCTGATTGTTCACTCCGGCTATCCCTTTCTCTTCCCCACATTAAACTTTACCCCTCTTGCAGTGCGTTTTCCGCAGTGTATATTTACATTTGCCTCATGCAAGTGCGTTTCTACACCCTTTTAAATAAAAGCAAAATACCGGATTTGGACGTTTGATGAGTCCTTCATCGTATTTTCCTAGCATACCGATAACATTACATAAATTTTGAGTTGCATCCGTGGTTTAGAGCAGGCCGACACGGTAGCTCAGCGTGTTCGGTCGTAGGGTTAGCTGCACTCTGTAATAAACAGAACTGAGTAAACGGATCAACGAAGAGCCTGAATGGGTGTCGTCGGAAGACCGCTCTGAACGAATTCAAAGATCAGTATAGAACAAAATGAGAGCAACCGAAAAGAAAGAAGAAAAGAGGTAGCGTCTTTGATTAGTAATCGAGGACTCTCGCTGCTGCTAGTGATTTTTTTTTCTCTGTTCTCATGTAATGCTTATAACAGGTTTAGTAGGACTGTGCAAATTATCAGTATCTAAGTACTCATTTAATGTTAACATTATCTTCACCTTGAAAATTGGTGTAAAAAATCGAAATGCAGATGGTTCGTTTCTCGCCACGTCCCAACATTTTTTCCTAACATACACCTAAAAAAAAAGGCTCAGTCGGGTAAAGGTCCGCGCCGTAAGTAGGGGATCCCGGGTGCGAACCCCCGCCCCCCCCCCCCCCTCCAAAAAAGTGGTAATCGTCAAAAAAAAAAAATGTTGCGTCGTGACCTCTCGTTCAATAGGGTGAGTGGCAGTACGTTCGCGTCCACCTTATTCTACTTTTTCATCTTCACTTTTTGATTTCTGAAAGATTCTGAGTCTTTCTTGTTCATCTAATACAGGTATTACGACATGTCGAAAGTCGATATTATTTGTTATAAACAATGTATCCACTGAACTTCTTGGTGCAAAGACCAACGTGTGGAATGTTTCCCCAGTAGACAGAAATCTTAACTTAACTGGCACTCATTTCCGAAAGTAAACACATCTTACACACTCGAAGTTTTTGCTTTTATGAAACTTTCTGTTAAGTATATACGAGGCGTATTCGGAAAGTAAGGTTGGATTAGGCGCGGAATGGAAACCACTGTCAAAATCCAATGTAACTTTTCGTAGTGGCTTTAGTGTGCCTGTCGCTCTTTTCAAGTCAGAGCACAAAGCATTTAATATAAAAAAAAATCGAAAGCGTCCACGGTCCCAGGTTCGAATCCCGCCACTGCTTACATATTAATTAATAATCTGCTTCGGCGGCCGAAAGCTTCCGGCATAAGACGTCAGCCTCATTCTGACAAAGACCGTGTCAAAAAGAGCGGACGAGCTTACAAAGGTTCAGAGCACACTCTTGTCCTTGGGATGACAAGCTGCCACTAAAGGTGGAAGAATCAGAAACGACCAAAGGCATGTGGGTGCAGAAGGCAATGGAAACCACTGTAATAAGACGCATAACGTTTAGCCACAGGATATGTAGAGTGTAATTGAAAAAGTGTCATGATGATCTCTCCATTGGCAAAAGAGTCGGGAATAGTACCCCATCAGGATCTCCAGGTGTGCACTTGGAAATTTTGGAAATTTGTGGTTATTTCCTATAGGACCAAACTGCTGAGGTTATCGATCCCTAGGCCTGCACACTACTTAATCTAACACAAACAAACTTACGCTAAAGACAACACACACACGCATGCCCGAGGGAGGGCCCGACGGGGGCAGCCTCGCGAACCCTGGCAAGATGCCATAGACCGCACGGCCACACGGCGGTGCGAGGTGGTAACTGCCAAGCAGCAGATAACCATGAGAAAAAGATTGAATAATCGACGAAAGGATAACGTTCTTCGAGTCGGGACTTGGAATGTCAGGAACTTGAACATGGCAGAGAAACTAGATAATCTGAAACGGGAAATGCAAAGGATAAATCTAGATATAGTAGGGGTCAGTGAAGTAAAATGGCAAGAACACAAAGATTTCTGGTAGATGAGTACAGGGTAATATCAACAACAGCAGAAAATGGTATAACAGGAGTAGGATTCGTTATGAATAGGAAGACAGAGAGTGTGTTACTATGAACAGTTCAGTGATAGGGTTATTCTTATCAGAATCGATAGCAAACCAACACCGACATCAATAGTTCCGGTATATATGCCGACGTCGCAAGCTGAACATGAAGAGACTGAGAAAGTAAATGAGGATATTGAAAGCATATTACAGTACGTAATGGGAGACGAAAATCTAATAGTCATGGAGGACTAGATTGCAGTTGTAGGGAAAGGAACAGAAGAAATGGTTACAGGAGAAAATGGACTTGGAAAAGGGAAAACGAGAGGAGAAAGACTAATTGAGCTCTGTAATAAATTTCAGTTAGCAATAACGAACATTCTGTTCATCAATCACAAGAGGAGGAGGTAAACTTGGAAAAGGCCGGGTGATACAGTAAGATTTCAGTTAGATTCCGAAATCAGATACCAGATTGTAAGGCGTACTCAGGAGCAGATATAGACCCAGGTCACAATATAGTAGTGCTAAAGAGTAGGCTAAAATTTAAGACATTAGCCAGGAAAATCAACACCCAGAGAATTATGATACGAAACTAGTAAGAAATGACGAGATACGCTTGAAGTTCTCTAAGGGTATAGATACAGCAATAAGGAGTAGCACTATACGCAGTACAGAGGAGAGGAATGGAGATCTCTAAAAAGTGCCATCACGGAAGTTGTAAATAAATCATAGGAACAAAAAAGGGAACTGCGGAGAAACCGTGGGTAACAGAAGAAATACTTTAGTTGATCGGTGATAGGAAGAAGTACAACATTTTACGGGGAACTGAGGAATACAGAAATACCAGTTGCTGAGGAATGAAATGAATCGGAAGTGCATGGAAGCTAAGACGAAGGGGTTGAATGAAAAATGTTAAGAAATCTAAAAAGAAATGATAGTTGGAAGGACAGACTCAGCATACAGGAAATACAAAACAACCTTTCGTGAAATTAAAAGCAAGAATGCAACGAGAATTCCACTGTTAAATGCTGAGGAGACAGCGGATAGGTGGAAAGAGTACGTTGAAGGCCTCTATGGTGGGGGGGGGGGGGGGGGGGGGGAATTTGTCTAATGTGATAGAAGAAGAAACTGGAGTCGATTTAGAAGAGATAAGGGATCCAGTATTGGAATCAGAATTTAAAAGAGCTTGGGAGGACTTACGATCAGATAAGGCAGAAGGGATAGATAACATCCTATCAGAATGTCTAAGATCATTGGGGGATGTGGCAACAAAACGTCTATTCACGTTGGTGTGTAGAAGTATGAATCTGACGACATACCATCTGAATTCCGGAAAACATCATCCACACAATTCCGAAGACGGCAGGAGCTGATAAGTGCGAGAAATGTCGCACAATCAGTTTGACAGATCATACATACTAGTTGTTGACAAGAATAATGTACAGAGGAATGGAGAAGATAATTGAGGATGTGCTGGATGACGATCACTTTGGCTTTAGAAAAGGTAAAGTCACGAGCGAGGCAATTCTGACGTTGCGGTAGATAACGGAAGCAAGACTAAAATCAGCGCACGTTCATAGGATTTGTCGACCTGGAAAAAGCAGTCGACAGTGTAAATGTTACAAGATCTTAGAAATTGTGAGAGACATAGGGATAAGCTATAAGGGGTAAAATACAGTACGTACAGGAGCTAAGAGGGAATAAGAAGAGTCAACGATCAAGAACGAAGTCCTCGGATTAAAAAGGGTGTAAGACAGGAATGCAGTCTTTCGCCCCTCTTTTTAAATCTGAACATCTAAAAAGCAATAAATGGAAATAAAAGAAAGGTTCAGGAGTGGAACTGAAAATTCAAGGTTAAAGGATATCAATGATTCGATTCGCTGATGACATTGCTATCCTGAGTGAAAGTGAAGAACGATTACATGACCTGCTGAATGGAATGAATAATCTAATGAGTAAGGAATATGGTGGGCCGCATCAAACCAGTCAGAAGACTGATGACCCAAAAAACAAATAGTTTTCTTTCTAGATAATGGGCTCAGTGCAGTGGTATCTCTCTCTCTCTCTCTCTCTCTCTCTCTCTCTCTCTCTCCGTCTCTCTCACTGTCTCCTCTCTCTCTCTGTCTCTCTCTGTATGTGTGACTGTGTGTGTGGCTCGGGAGGGAGGGTGGGACTTGGGAAGTGGATCCGTCCGACTTCTCGACGCTCTTGTGAAGGCGTTGGCGTTACATACAGATTCTCAAACCTCATCTCTCTGCGGTAAATGTTAGTGGGGGAGTGTTTCATAATTACGCATGTCATGCCTGTCACACACCGCAGTCACTTTCCCTTTGTCATCTGCCTAAAAAAGAACTAAATCCTCTTTATTGCAACACTTGTCACCTAACCCCACTGCGAGACATGAGCTCTATACTTCCGGTTTCCACTCTTGCGCTTCATCTCAAGCCTTTTCCAGTGGTATCAGCCACTTGTGCTTAGTGGACTCCGTAAGTTTTTCCTCAGTTTCCTTCTTAGTACTTGCTAATCGAAAGACAGCTACGTAAATCACAACTTATAACTAGGTGCACATTACCTCAGGAATACACAGCATAAAGGATAATTGTAATAATCTCACCTCGTTTCCCTAAGCAAAAGAAAGTTATGTGAACTACACTATCATCACAAAATCACGCTCGAGAATGCTAAAGTGGAGTCTGAATTAATCCGGTGGCATGATGGGATAATGAACGGCTTGATATTTGCAATATTCTGTATGCGTTCCACGGCATCGGTTTCTGTGTCGACGACTTGGTAGCTGTGGTCGCCCAGAACTTATACGACTCTGTATGGACTGTCATATAGGGGACAGATCTCGACTAGTTTCTTTTCTGAGGGATCAGATCGGTGATGGTTTCGGACTAGAATCAAATCGCCTTCCTTAAACGTAGGATTCTCAGCTGTGTGATGATGTTGTACCTTCTGATCAGCTTATTTTTTCCTCAGTCTTGTTAGTGTGTTCCACAATTTTGTTTGGAATACCTCTTTTGGGGAAGGAGGTAATTGCACCGCGGCAATGACAGGCGCAATTACTGGTCTCTGGAGCATAAGCTCGGTAGGGGAATAAACAGCAGAGTCGTGGATTAAACTGTTAAATGACCTCTTCGAGATGCGCGATATACTGTACCCATTTGGTTTGTCGAGCTTAAGAGTGAATCCGTATCAGTTTCCCCACTTCGAGGGAACACCGTTCAAATGTGTCTGCGGCAGCATGGTAAAGGCTTGTCCGGCGAACAGTGACTCCTCACTGCTGTATTTCGACGACCCAGGAGCGAGATGTAAACTACGGGCTACCTTTGCTTTTTCCGACCCTGTGAGTGTAACACCGCGAACAACTCAAGAGATCGCCTAGATAGGTGCACATGTGAAGGGCTTATTTCAATAGTGGTACAAGTGCGTTACCTCCACTTTTCTGCCTATAATTCTTCTGAAATAAATGATCCACACAAACAGAAAGAAAGGTTCATCTCTAGCAAGAAGCCATATGCTTGAATATTTCTGGTATCTCAACTGCAAGTTTTTCAGCGCTCATTTCGGTCTCTGTATCACAAAATGAACAAAAATGGACTTGTACCACTATTGAAATAAGCCCTTCATGTGTCAACGAGTGTCTTCCAAGTGGATCCAAAACAGCGGCTAGCTTCGATATGCCTGATCTGATACGAGAAATTCTTCCGCAGGTAAGTTTTCTAAAGGATTCTACGGGCAGCTCAGCTCCAATCCCAAATCACTACACACAGCCATCGGGACTAGATTGACTGTGCTCGTCAGCTTTCCTAAGTAACGTCTGTTACGAAAGCGGCTGCTATTGGTTGTGTACTATCGTTGTCGTTCTAAGACTGCACATAGTGTGCAGTTTTCTTGCTTTTCCTTCTTAGTGAATGAAAACACTGGAGGGCACCGGTAATCAAGTCATGTTCCTGTCAACTCTAAGACATGTAGTCGATCCTGTCACGGTCAACAC
The DNA here is from genome assembly GCF_021461385.2 of Schistocerca piceifrons. Taxonomy (NCBI): domain Eukaryota; kingdom Metazoa; phylum Arthropoda; class Insecta; order Orthoptera; family Acrididae; genus Schistocerca; species Schistocerca piceifrons. The sequence goes on along the minus strand of NC_060139.1, from coordinate 977,407,829 downwards.
GTCTGTATCCTTCGGTTGTTGGAGGATGTAACTGTAACAGATTAGTAAAGAACCACAGACTAACATTTTTCTGTAACAGATCGCTAATCAGTCGATCGTCTGTTCCAGGCGTTTGTGGACTTCATTTCTTACAGCAGATGTTTCATCGCATAGTAAGGAACTGATTTACAAAAGGAGCATTAGCGAAGCTACAGACAATGAAATTCTAGACAATTTGTAGAAACATATACTCAAAAATTAACACATAAATAAGAGGAAGCACTGTACAAGTTTTCATAAGTTATCAAACACGGAATGCAGCCGCTTCGGGGAGCAATATACTTGCTAAAGGACAAGTTTAAAGTATGCAACTGCACACAACAAAACTGTCTTTAGAACACAGACCACACCCAGAGCGAGCACTGAAATGAAGTAAAGCGTACCGCTATACCAGAAAAAACAAACAATGGTACAGATTTATTGTAAGAGTAACAGCGGTCGGCCAAGACAGCTTTCCATGCTACATGTCAGTCTGCAGCACCAGTACCTCGCGGCGCAGGCATAGCGATAGTAGAGTACCAACTACTGTAATTTAGACGTGCTTAGTACCTCTAAACATCACGAGTGGTTGGTGGACGAGTAAACTAGGCTGTTCCCATGATAATGGGAAGCACTAGCCGCCTAATGTCGGTAAGTACCGTACACTGAACCTTGGTGCATCTCTACAATTTGCAACGGAATAGACTGTAGAGCTGCACCTCTGATTACTTACAGACTAGGTCAATGAGCTACGGTACAGCTCCGCGGTACACGTAGTCCTTGTAGCCAAAGAGGTGGAACCGTTCTTGCTATCCTGGCCGCCTGGAGTGGCCGAGTTCCGGTCCTCAAGTTGGGCAACCTGAACTGGAGCGAATTCTCAGAACGCCTCCGTCACCGCATGGCTTCAACAACGACACGAAATAACGGCCACACAAAAAAGCTTTATTTCGCTGTTGGACGATTTCTATAGTGATTAAACGTGAAATGTTAAATTCAGCCGACGCCTCCAACTGTTGGGACTGTATATAGACAATACCTCGATAGTGTCTGTGGACTTGGGAAAATTAATATAGTAGTGTCAGTTCAGTAATTAAGTTTAATGTATTGTGAAGTAATTAATCGACTCATCTCCGCTAAGTATCACATCATTTGGATCTTTCTCTTTTTTCTCTGAGTTAGAATCTGTGATATGAATTAAATGATTAATCTTACTACGCTCTCTTCCTTTGTGGTAAGGAATGGTCTGGACAGATGCTGTGACCCCGATACGTGCGTTTTGTGCTTGACAGAACTACTGTACTACAAACTGAAACGAGATTCAGACTTATTATTTGTTATCCACGTGGTGTCTTTTCATACGAGCTCGCCTCTAAAACATCAAGAAAGGGACGCATGTTGAGGACAGTCTGGTGAGTAATACACAACTGTGGAGGACGTACATCTCATCAAATTTAAGTTCTCCAGAAAGCTGTCTCGTGGATATTCTTGGCCTTATATTGCTCCTGTTGTGGCGTTTCTGGAATAGGTCGAACTTATCATATCCCTTGTGCCTCGCAACCGTCACCAAACCTCTCAAATGACACTTGGTGGTACCTTCTACTTCGCTGAGTTTGATGTCACTGTCTCATTCGTAGTGAAGCTTCCAAGGATTCTGTAACAGAGAGGAAAGGGCATTAACCGACGGGTCCAGCACATGGATTCTCGTTACATTCATCTGACACTCTTGTTCCAAGCCTGGAGTTCTCCTTTGCAGTGTTGTTGTAACATTTGCGGTTCTTTCCAAAATCCTGGCTGACAGTCATGCGGCTGCTCATATTTTCTTGTTATATTTCTCTTAATTCGCAGCCAGTTCCTCACCACTAACGTACTAGATAGGTGGATTGCTGACACAGACTGCTACAGCTTTGGATAACGAAATCCAGCAATAAAACTTGTCGTTACTGCAAACGAGGAAAGTAAAGAGATCGACCAAATAACTGAAAGAACTCATAGTCGCAAGTAGCCCGCAAAGCAGGGGTTGCTTTCAACCGAGGTAAAGGTAAAGCTACGGGCACTAACTGCTCTATTCTTCAGGGAAGCTATGACACTGGAGTCCGAAAGTGTTTCCACCACTTAAAATGGGTGCTCAGTCTGTAGAAACGAAAAGCATGTTACATCAGTGCAATTTTCATCAGGAGGTCAGGACAGTCGGATAAAAGCCACACGCAATCAGTACAGACAGGTTGGTAGAAGGTCGTGAAAAGTGTTGAATCATCAAACGAACACATGTCACCTAGACAGTGTTGTTATTCATTGTGAGGCATCGTCAGAAGGTAGGGTAGGTACTTCTGGTTAGTGAGACAGAGTTCAAAGTATAGAGTAGTGTCGGTACACTCCACTGTAATGCGGAATTGACCATTAGACGTCACAAGAGGTCGACTCGGCAGTATATACCGAGATGGGGAGTTGTGGATTGTCAGCAGAACACGTAGTAACTGTAGACTGAGTGTGTTAGGAGAACTCAGCAAATTTTGAACTTGAAGTAGTCACTGGATGTCAACTGAGTGCAAAGGAAATGGTGGTACGGTACGAGGGTGCTTTCTATCTTTAAGTGTGGTCCTGTTATTACGCTTAAGACAACTCTAAAAACTCAAGGATACGAACTCATATAACAGTACTGAGGGTCATTTTGGAGGCGATGATTGTTCAATATACCCTATCATTAAGCAGCATATTTGAGCCAATGGCTACTAACTACAACACATCTGAAATGGAGTAGGTTCCCCAGAGTACTGACCTGATTCCATGGGAGTGCTCCTGGGATTAATTAGAACGCTGACTTCACACCAGATTCCACCGTACAATCGTACCACGTTCTCTTGAAGGTAATCGTCAATTTCGTCTCTTACTTACTGAGAAAACTAAACAGCTAAAAATTATTTTCAATATTTGTCGGTGGTATATGAAAGGAGGAAAAGAGGCTTCTTAAAAAACTTAAGAAGGTGTCTGACCAGGAAGTGATAACTCAAATTCAAGACCAAATTTCGAGTCATGCTGCAGTACTACAGCTTAGGAAAAAATTCTGAAGAACTGGGTGTCAGTATGGAGAAGGTATTGTCACGGATTAAGGAAGAAGCAACACAAACAGCCAAGAAGGCTAATGGTTGTGTTTTGTGCAGTTGTGACGAATTATCTGGTTTCGATTAGAATCATTTCATATTCATCAAAAAGCTTTATGTACTTAGAATTTCAGCAAATGACAACATCCTCACGCTTGCTTGGCGCAGTTTGATTTTCCACACCCATCACCTCGGCCTGGCAGTCGTGTGGTTATTTGGTGGGTAACTGCAGTGTAGATGGTGCCTTAGAGTACAATTGCAAATAAAATGAGAAATTTCGATGTTTAATTCCTACATACTGGTCTCAGGAAGCACAAGACTGAGTAAAGCGCGGTACACTAATGATGAAAAACTTTTGCAGTCTGACTTTAAAACTTCCGCTTGGTTCCTTGTGAGTGTATAGTCAGGAAATCAGTTTTTACAAATTTTCTAAAGTCCTGTTGAACGAACTTGCATTTGGATTATGGAATTTCCCTCACAGCTCCACTAAATCGTTCTGTTCGGCGTAAACATAATCTCTAAAGAATTTCAAGATTTAGTACAAGAGGTATGGTGGACGTGAAGAGGATAATGGTGGCCGGAATGATAATTTTCTCCGTTTATGCCGAGGTCACTCGGAAACGAAAGATATGATTGCAAGTGACATGCTTCGCTTAAGGGTCGACATGACGATAACGACTGAAGTCGTTGTGTGTAACTTCCTGATAGAAATAAGGAGGATAATTTTAACAAAGAGAATAGTCGTCGATAAGTTAGGGATGTGGGGCAGCAGTAATCGTCAATTGCTGTAACACTGTTGTGTACATCTTATTTTTATATTGGTTAATATTTTTTATTTGTGTGCAACAAAGTAACGAGTGTGTGCTCTTTTAAAGAGTAGTTTGTGTGCCATGATGCATTCCATTGATGAGTTCTTCTATGTGCTATTGCTTTTTAGGCCACTCTGTGTGACATTGCATGAAGACGGGGTCATGGTTTTGGTGTAATAATGTGGATGGATCACCGTAGAATATATCTTTGTATGCCACTTTATTAATTTTTCTTATGATGCTGATGTTGAATGAAATGTTATGGGAGCTTCTGTCGGTGAAAAACAATTGCAACGACTGAAAACACATAAATATACACACGCAATGTTACAAAGTACACAGAATACCACGTCATACAATAGATGCAGTACCACCAGCAGAGCCTCAGTAACGTGATCTGATAAGTGAATTTGAACGAAATGTATTTCTGCCTCTAGGTGGCGTCAACCTAAGTTATACATCTGAAGTCTGCAACCATTAAAGTTACCTATGAGACACATTACACCTAAAATCTCTGTGTGAAAAACATGCTGTGCAGTGGTAAAGAATATGTGTTATGAAAAAACCAAATGTTGCAAAATGGGCTTCAGAATCCAGTCCCACAACTTACTGAAAGAGGAAACTTGGATGAGTGTTACGGATCGCAATGCTGCCACGCTGTTACTGTATATAATAAAATATGCTTCATTATATGCACTGGTCACCAAAACATCACGGCGTGTTGGCCCACACTGGAACGAAGTACAGCCGCTGCTCTGATAGCAAAGACTCGACAGTCCTCTAAGGGTATGTGGTATCAGATGTCCATGCACAGGTCACAAAATTCCCATGAGTTATGGTCCAGATTTCAATGTGCGAAGTTCACTCCCGATAACATTCATATGTTTGTCATCTGTATCACACCAAACAGATTTGTTGGCCAATACATCGATGCGAGTAGATGCTCCTAAAATCACTGCATCAAAAATATGGGCTTGTGGGAAAGTCAGGTGTACTGCTGAAAGATGCCAATATTCGCGTAGTCCACAGCTGCCTTGGTGATTTTATTTACTACCATAAATATCACGAGAGCTAGCATGAATGTCCCCCACAGAATAATCCTGACCCAGGGGCCTACGTCCCCTTATATGTTCACTTTCCTCTCGTTTCTTCTACCACATATTCTTTCCCTACCCTTTTCCCTACCGATTCATAAAGAAATGACCGATAATTTGATTTCAATAAACCTCTAAGTTGCCTCCTCATTTTAGTTCTTCTGTACTAACGGTCCCGTTGTGAACGTTTCTGAAATCACAATAAACACGTACATCTGTGTTTCGTGCTGCGAGACCCAGAAAAGAGACAGAATAAAAGACTCATTCAATATATATATATATATATATATATATATATATATATATATATATATATATATATATATATATATATATATATATTTCTCATGAGTCTACTGACTGGTTTGATGCTGCCCGCCACAAATTCCTTTCCTGTGCTAACCTCTTCATCTCAGAGTAGCATTTGCAACCTACGTCCTCAATTATTTACTTGACGTATTCCAATTTCTGTCTTCCTCTACAGTTTTTGCCCTCTACAGCTCCCTCTAGTACCATGGAAGTCATTCCCTCGTGTCTTAGCAGATGTCCTGCCATCCTGTCCCTTCTCCTTATCAGTGTTTTCCACATATTCCTTTCCTCTCCGATTCTGCGTAGAACCTCCTCATTCCTTACCTTATCTGTCCACCTAATTTTCAACATTCGTCTATAGCACCACATCTCAAATGCCTCGATTCTCTTCTATTCCGGTTTTCCCACAGTCCATGTTTCACTACCATACAATGCTGTACTCCAGACGTACATCCTCAGAAATTTCTTCCTCAAATTAAGGCCGGTATTTGATATTAGTAGACTTCTCTTGGCCAGAAATGCCTTTTTTGCCATAGCGAGTCTGCTTTTGATGTCCTCCTTGCTCCGTACGTCATTGGTTATTTTACTGCCTAGGTAGCAGAATTCCTTAACTTCATTGACTTCGTGACCATCAATCCTGATGTTAAGTTTCTCACTGTTCTCATTTCTACTACTTCTCATTACCTTCGTCTTTCTCCGATTTACTCTCAAACCATACTGTGTACTCATTAGACTGTTCATTCCGTTCAGCTGATCATTTAATTCTTCTTCACTTTCACTCAGGATAGCAATGTCATCAGCGAATCGTATCATTGATATCCTTTCACCTTGTATTTTAATTCCACTTCTGAACCTTTCTTTTATTTCCATCCTTGCTTCCTCGATGTACAGATTGAAGAGTAGGGGCGAAAGGCTACAGCCTTGTCTTACATACTTCTTAATACGAGCACTTCGTTCTTGATCGTCCACTCTTATTATTCCCTCTTGGTTGTTGTACATATTGTATATGACCCGTCTCTCCCTATAGCTTACCCCTACTTTTTTCAGAATCTCGAACAGCTTGCACCATTTTATATTATCGAACGCTTTTTCCAGGTCGACAAATCCTATGAAAGTGTCTTGCTTTTTCTTTAGCCTTGCTTCCATAATTAGCCGTAACGTCAGAATTGCCTCTCTCGTCCCTTTACTTTTCCTAAAGCCAAACTGATCGTCACCTAGCGCATTCTCAATTTTCTTTTCCATTCTTCTGTATATTATTCCTGTAAGCAGCTTCGATGCATGAGCTGTTAAGCTGATTGTGCGATAATTCTCGCACTTGTCAGCTCTTGCCGTCTTCGGAATTGTGTGGATGATGCTTTTCCGAAAGTCAGATGGTATGTCTGCCAGACTAATATATTCTACACACCAACGTGAATAGTCGTTTTGTTGCCACTTCCCCCAATGAGTTTAGAAATTCTGATGGAATGTTATCTATCCCTTCTGCCTTATTTGACCGTAAGTCCTCCAAAGCACTTTTAAATTCCGATTCTAATACTGTATCCCCTATCTCTTCTAAATCGACTCCTGTTTCTTCTTCTACCACATCAGACAAATTTCACCCTCATAGAGGCTTTCAATGTATTCTTTCCACTTATCTGCTCTCTCCTCTGCATTTAACAGTGGAATTCCCGTTGCGCTCTTAATGTTACCACCGTTGCTTTTAATGTCACCAAATGTTGTTTTGACTTTCCTGTATGCCGAGTCTGTCCTTCCGACGATCATATCTTTTTCGATGTCTTCACATTTTTCCTGCAGCCATTTCGTCTTAGCTTCCCTGCACTTCCTATTTATTTCATTCCTCAGCAACTTGTATTTCTGTATTCCTGATTTTCCCGGAACATGTTTGTACTTCCTCCTTTCATCAATCAACTGAAGTATTTCTTCTGTTACCGATGGTTTCTTCGCAGCTACCTACTTTTTACCTATGTTTTCCTTCCCAACTTCTGTGATGGCCCTTTTTAGAGATGTCCATTCCTCTTCAACTGTACTGCCTACTGCGCTATTCCTTATTGCTGTATCTATAGCGTTAGAGAACTTCAAACGTATCTCGTCATTCCTTAGTACTTCCGTATCCAACTTCTTTGCGTATTGATTCTTCCTGACTAATGCCTTCAGCCTACTCTTCATCACTACTATATTGTGATCTGAGTCTATATCTGCTCCTGGGTACGCCTTACAATCCAGTATCTGATTTCGGAATCTCTGTCTTACCATGATGTAATCTAATTGAAATCTTCCCGTATCTCCCGGCCTTTTCCAAGTGTACCTCCTCCTCTTGTGATTCTTGAACAGGGTATTCGCTATTACTAGCTGAAACTTGTTACAGAACTCAATTACTCTTTCTCCTCTTTCATTCCTCGTCCCAAGCCCATATTCTCCTGTAACCTTTTCTTCTACTCCTTCCCCTACAACTGCATTCCAGTCGCCCATGACTATTAGATTTTCGTCCCCCTTTACATACTGCATTACCCTTTCAATATCCTCATACACTTTCTCTATCTGTTCATCTTCAGCTTGCGACGTCGACATGTATACCTGAACTATCGTTGCCGGTGTTGGTCTGCTGTCGATTCTGATTAGAACAACCCGGCCCCTGAACTGTTCACAGTAACACACCCTCTGCCCTACCTTCCTATTCATAACGAATCCTACACCTGTTATACCATTTTCTGCTGCTGTTGATATTACCCGATACTCATCTGACCAGAAATCCTTGTCTTCCTTCCACTTCACTTCACTGACCCCTACTATATCTAGATTGAGCCTTTGCATTTCCCTTTTCAGATTTTCTAGTTTCCCTACCACGTTCAAGCTTTTGACATTCCACGCCCCGACTCGTAGAAAGTTATCCTTTCGTTGATTATTCAATCTTTTTCTCATGGTAACCTCCCCCTTGGCAGTCCCCTCCCGGAGATCCGAATGGGGGAATATTCCGGAATCTTTTGCCAATGGAGAGATCATCATGACAATTCTTCAATTACAGGCCACATGTCCTGTGGATACACGTTACGTGTCTTTAATGCAGTGGTTTCCATTGCCTTCTGCATCCTCACGTCGTTGATCATTGCTGATTCTTCCGCCTTTAGGGGCAATTTCCCACCCGTAGGACAAGAGAGTGCCCTGAACCTCTATCCGCTACTCCGCCCTCTTTGACAAGGCCATTGGCAGAATGAGGCTGACTTCTTATGCATCATCCATAACGTTAAGAAATTGGCTGACACAGCTAACACAAAAGTCCCCTCTTTTACTATACAAGATTCGTTTATAGTTTCGGCAAAACACAACACTAGTTCGCCTACATTAGTTATGTCACGCCCTCTGGTCTACACTGTACCAGTTGCGAGTGTAAGAGGTTAGCATACTGCCCTCTTTCTGATGAATGCTACGAAGAAACGATTTGAGTTAATATTTTGTCTCCTAAAAAGATGTTGTCTTTGCGTCTTCTGCCATATGAGTTCTTATACTTGGCAATAAAAAGCAGTTTGCATATAGCACAGAGGCTGCAGAGATTAAAAAATTGAAGGTTTTACAGAAAGTTCCAAACAGTCGTCAACTAGAAGAAGGATGCTGCTATTCTTCAACTGGACATACAATTTAATGTAGAATATGAAGCATATTGCATCTTGGTCTTCCCACACACGGAAAGTATTACCACAAGCGAGAACCGCGCTTTCTGCCAAAAACAGACCTTCCTACAGATTAGAACTCGAACCCAGAAAGTTTTGATATGCAGTCTGGTTTTTCCCACTTAAATATCTAAACCACAAGGCTTATACTGCGTCCCTAGTGTTAGCATCCATTGCTCTCGATGACAGCTTATCCAGAAATGACCATCGACCGAGTGTAACAATAAAAATAATAAACGTGATTCATCCAACGAACTGACACAATCCCACTGGTCGTGAAGGGAATCTTAAAGCTCCTAGACCCTATCCAATTGCAAAAGATGGTGTCATTGAATCAACATGGGAATACGTAAGGGTCTGTTCAAGAGGTCCAATGTTCAATAGTGTGGGTTTAAAGATATACTCCGAAACGTGCCTGCACCAATACTCTACTGAGTCTTGAGCACTCCCACACACACCCAAATATACTGCTTTGCAGAGCAGCAAATCCCCTGTACTCTACATTCTGTGATGATGCTTACTCGTGGCTACGCTTTGTGTCTAGGGGGCCCGCTAGTAAAAAATGACCAACAAGTAAAAATAATCTTGTTCTGTAGAAAAGAGCACTTATTGCTAAATTACAAAAATGTGTAATTTATCGACTTTTTAATTTTCCGTTTCTTTGTGAATATAGTTTGAACGTAATGTTGCACAGGTGGTACACTCATCTGTCGTTTTAAAGTCCGTTAGAATGTGTGACGTAGCCGTCTTTTCCTCCTTCTGGCTTGTAGTCACGGATCGTAAACACAGATGTATTCTAGAAGGCTCTGACTGCGGGAACCTAAGTACAGGTGCATCTAGAAGGCTGTGTCCTAACTGCATCTAAAGATATAGATACATTTGTTTAGTTCTTCCTTTCAGAATTTGAAACACGTATACTATGTAGTTACTACCGTGTTGTTCTATTTCAGTGTATGGTTTCCTGTGCTAGAAATGCCGAGACTAAAGAACTTCAAGCAAAGGTTTCGAGGCAATCAGTTCAAAGCAACATCGAATAATAAGCTGCACATCATTTGGGATCAATTGACACCTGCGGAAATAGGGTGAAAGCATATAATACCCTCATACGTATTCCATCCTCTAATAGAGGTAATTAAATAAGGGGATCAGACAAATACAAACCTTCTTAAGAGATATTCCCATGATCTCTCATAAAATGCCAACGAAAGTAACAACAATTGCATAGGGGAGCGAATACGGAAAACAGCATTTATTGGGCTGACAGTGTTGAAGACAGGTGTGATGGATGGAGCGATAACTTTCAGTGATAGTGCAGTTTCTAGCATTCACGTCCCGAAAACGTTAGGTATCCAGATTGGGAGGAATACAGTTTAAGGTCTAACTGTTACTGATCAGTTGAAAGTAACCGAAGTGGAGAGAGTAGCAGAAGGTGTTACTCAGAAGGCTAGCATAATTCAGAGCGTGAAGAGAAAGGATATGGAGGATAAAGAAGATAGTGAGCAACAGGAATATGCAGGTTCGAAGTTCTAAAACGGCATACTTATTATTAATCTGATAATTAATCTACATTTTTAAATATGTTTCCTGTACTAAAATAAAATTTGTAACGTTTTCTGTAGCTTGACTGAGTTTCTAAGCTGTGCAGTCAGAGACCAAAGAAAACGGTTGATCACTTAAACGGTGTTCTGGTATTGTAGCCTGTTATGAATATTGTTGTCAACGTCACAATATAACCGATATCTAACAGATTTTCTCAAAAATGCTGTGGCTAGTAACGTTAATTGCAAGAACAAATTTTAGGCTGCTTCTGCTTCATAAATCTGAACTACTGAGAGGGAGAAGGGAGCGTTAAAAGGACCGCCCGTTCAGAGATGTGTCCCTTCAGTCTCTTTCCTTGGAAGCAGACGGCAGTAGCATGCGATAAATCGATCAGTTTCGTTGATTCCGAGATGCTCGTTCCCAGGCACCTAGGCATAACAATCGACTGAATTCGTAAACCTCAGTGGATTTCCCATTTCTGGCCAATATTCTCAGTAAAATAATTTCCACTCTTTCTCTACTCCGATTATATATTTTTCTTAGCGCGTCACGTGCTCGTAACACCACAGGCGGCACTCAGTTCGTAGTGGACAGTGGTCATTGTGATTTGGCTCATCAGTGCACCAGTATACTGGAAATTAAATATAAACATATGAAGATTCCAAATAGCAGAAACCGAACAAGATGAACTCCAAGCAGATCCATCACTAACAAAGACAGCTCCCCAGCTGTAGTATATACGTTTTGAAACCACCTGTACGGTGATATAGCCTATGGTCCAGCGCAGTTCAGCTTGGTAGGCACTCGTTTAGGAGTATTCGACGACAAAAGTTTCGAAATTTCACTTCATGCTTTATAACTTTACAAACAATAATGAATTACAGACTTGTTCTTAAGCGTAATGCCTAACATTCTGACTTCATATAGATAGGGTTGTGACTTCATATCTTGTGAGGTGCTTTGAGTATTTTTTGTTCAATTATTTGATTTACAAGCTATTTTTTATAGTTTTTATTCCTCTGTCACGTCATTTTAATCAACTTATTAACTTATTCAATAGTTCATTTTTATTCCAATAGGAATATCTGAGAATGTGAATTTAATAATTTTTATTTACCCAACATACTGTTTAAACATTTGAAAATACCGATATGACGGTAAAAAAATAAAAGACGAAATAATCTATATGTACTGATTGTGCACTGGTGTCGAGAACGTATTTTTCGTTATAAGGTGTACATTCTTTTGAATGTCAATTATCATAAAATGTTTAAACCATTAATTATTATTGCAGTATGATGATATAAACGAAAGCGGGGATTATAAGTAAAACGACATTCACAGAATGAGAAATAAAAGTAATGAATGCATTAAAATGGCTGAACATGTAGGATGATGAAATGAAAGAAATTAAATCGAAGTTAATACATAACAATAATCAAAATCAAACGAAAAAGGATTCCAAGTGGAAAAAGACTTAAAATTTTGTATTTGTGTGGGTCCACAGCCTCCAGATGCTTAATAAATGTAAACATGATCGGTAGTAGGCTGTAATGTGATGTTTATTTAATCGTGCGATTAGCTAATTTCGACAAGTGTCATTGTCAAGCACATTCGTAATATCTGTATGTCATGTCCTTTTAAAAATCACTCTAGTGGCTAGTTTTTACTTTTAGTTTTGAGTGATTTGAAAATGACATTAAATACGGGCGTTACAAACGTGCATGACAATGACGCTTGGTCGAAACTGCCTAATCGCACGATTAAAGAAACTTCGCTTTATAGCCTACTACCGACCATGTTTACGTTTACTACGGAAAAAGGCTGATAGGAAGAGAAATGAGATCAAATAACGTATTTCATACGACTACCAAAACGACGTGACACAGGTATAGGAACAAGTTACATTTAAACCAATTAACGAATAAAAGTAATGACGAAAGTCGTTTCGATAAAGTTTTTAAAATAAAAGAAGTTCAAACCACCTCACAAGATTCAAACCCACAACGCTTTGCATGTTGGGTCAGAGTTGAGCAATTACGCTATGAAGCCAGTCTGTACTAAATTACTATTTTTAAAGCAGTACACCATCAGGCAAAATTCCGAAATAATTTTTCGTCGGTTACTCGCAGACGAAGGCATACCTTGGTGAATGGCTGCAGGCTGCGATTCCTTAGACCTGAACTTACATCATTGTATACAATGTTTCAAAAAGTTTTACCCCCCGTCGGAGGTTCAAGTCCTCTCTCGGGCATGGGTGTGTGTGTTGTCCATAGTGTAAGTTAGTTTAAGTTAGATTAAGTAGTGTGTAATCTTAGGGACCGATGACCTCAGCAGTTTGGTCCCATCGGAACTTACCACAAATTTCCAAAAATATTTTACCCCGCCGCTGGGGACCTCTCCATGTAACTAAAAATAACGCAAAAAAGGGGAGACAACAGGGTATCAAAATTTAGTACGTTTATTAGGGCGATGAGAGTAAGGCGTATTGTGTGCCAAGAAAAACACGTCATTGCTTCTAACATCTGAAACATATAAACTGACACGCCAAATGTCCGAGTAAGAATAGAAACATAAAAAATCACTTCCTGTCTCAATCAAGCGCCTACAGGGTGGAGAAAAACTGTGTCACGACATTTTAACCCTGGATAGCTGATGCCAGTATGAACCAAAACTACTAATTTTGAGTAGGTCGACAACGTACAATTTTTAAACTACGGAAACTTGACGCCACGCACTCGGATTGGCCACGGGATTGCCCTCTTGCCGGATGCTCTGGACAACGCATGACCGCGAATGCTTTTTCTGCGGAATTTTGCGATGCATCCAAGGCGGCCCGCCAGCTCGGTGGTAGCAGCCAGCCTTCCACTCTGGGGGCCTGAGGGCGAATCCGCCGGGGTCCCGACACACCGGAAACAAACCCGTCAGCAGTTGTTAGTTCGCGTACAGAAAGTCTTTTACAAACTATGTCGGCCCTGAAAAGGGCCCTTTTTGTGGCTAAGACATTATTTACTTGAATCAGGTTCTTGAAGTGGCGACCATCTTTCGCGACACAAGCTTGGTAATGTCGAACGGTGTTTTGCCGAACTGTTTCAAAGTTCCTGGCATTGCTCTGATGTGATTGGCGACACGTTGAATGCGATCCACTTATTCCTCGTTTCTAGGTGGTTCGCGTCCGGGTGGGTGAACTAGAACCTTGAAGAAACCCCGCGGGAAAGTCCGGTGGCATGAGATCTGGTGATCGCTGGGGCCATATCCTACAAGCACCTCTGGCATTACCCGGCTGTCGAAGAGTTCCTTTAAATATCCGTGCACAACACGACTGTTACGCGCAGGCGTCCCATCATGTTGCAACCACATGCGTAGCCGTATGTCCAGGATAACATCTTCCAGCAGGCGCGGTAGAGTTTCTTGCAAAAAGTGAAGGTAATTTGCTCCGGTAAGTCGAGGAGGTAGATGAACCGGCCGAATCGGATGGTCACCCACAATACCTGCCCAAACGTTGAGCGAAAATTGTTCCTGGTATCCGTGGACGTACGTGACTAGAGGGTTTCCCCTTTCCCAGTAATGAACATTTCGGGTGTTGTAAAGGCCATCCTGATGGAAGGTGCATTCATCGGTAAACAACGCAATTGAGGGGAAGTTGAGATCTCGTGAAACACGTCGCAGAAAGCACCGGCAAAACTCTAGCCTGTGTTCGTAGTCCGCCACAGGAATTACGTCTTGAACAGGGTGGAAACTAAATGGATGCTGGCCGTCATCCCTCAAAACCTCCCGGATTAGTCGATGAGTGTCCAACCGTTCGAGTAATTGTCGTAGGACTGTGCGGCTGGCCCCGGCGGAGGTTCGAGTCCTCCCTCGGGCATGGCTGTGTGTGTTTGTCCTTGGGATGATTTAGGTTAAGTAGTGTGGAAGCTTAGGGACTGATGACCTTAGCAGTTAAGTCCCATAAGATTTGACACACACATGAACAATTGTCGTAGGTGCTTCGTCGAAGCACTCGAGGACAGTCTCTTGAAATGTAGCATCCCGTCGCGTTCGAGGTCTTCCGGCTTCACCATGACACACCACTAACGACACTATTTCGCCAAGTCGCCGGTGAATTGCTGTAAACGTTTGCGAGTGTGGTTGGTGTCTTGCTGGGTACCGTTCCGAATACAACCGTCGAACTTCATGCGCATTACCGTCGGCTAGTCGACAAACAAAAGACTTATTTCGATGTTCTTCAAATGAATGCTGTGCCGCTATGCTTACTGTATGACTAAATCGCCGCTGACGTGTGTGCGCTCCGAAGCGACGCTTACGTATTAATGCCTCTGACGTGAGGTAGAAACAAAGAGCAAGACCTATTCTACTCGTGTGCGTATCACGTTGGTGCAGTGACGGGGCGAAGGACGTTTGTATGTGTGAAACAACAGCCACAGCGCTGCCCCTCAACCGACGAATGGCAACAGGGCAATCGCACGGCCAGTCGGAGAGCGTGGCACCCAAGTGTCAGTAGTTTAAAACTGGTGCGTTGTCGACCTACACAACATCAATAATTTTGGTTCCTACTGACATCAGCTATCCAGGGTTACAATTTTCCTCCATCCTGTATTACGTCAGGAACAAGCCCAGATTATGTTTGTGTACGGCCATGTAGTTTTTCGGTTTTGTTAAGGTTCCCCTGTAATTGGTTCAAATGGCTCTGAGCACTATGGGACTTAACATCTATGGTCATCAGTCCCCTATAACTTAGAACTACTTAAACCTAACTAACCTAAGGACATCACACACATCCATGCCTGAGGCAGGATTCGAACCTGCGACCGTAGCGATCGCTCGGCTCCAGACTGTAGCGCTTAGAACCGCACGGCCACTCCGGACGGCTGCGGACTATGAACTATGTATATACACATCTACACTTAAAAACTAATCAGACTTGAACGACCAGCGGCAGTTGAAACTTAATAAACTACTCTATTTACATGACGTGCAAGATGAGTACATATGTTTCTGATGCAAATTTTGTTGTTGTTGCACTTGGTGCACAGATGTTTTACAAGTACAATACTTTTCAACGAATATAGGGCGCTGACACATTTTTTTGCAAGGTAAATATTTAAAATTGTACACAGTACACATTCCTCACACGCATGGAGTGCAAAAATGAATGAATAAATAAATACTTACATAACACACACACACACACACACACACACACACACACACACACACAAACAATTACTTTCATTATGATACAAGGGTCATATTATTCTGCCACATTTACACCCATTCTCATTCTCTCCCCCTCACTGAATCAATCAGGGTCCCACCATCGCCTCTCTGTCAACAAGTGAGTAGTGTGAGTACAGGAGAGTTTCAGTCCCGTCATCACAAATGACCCTTTTATAGTGACGGTGTACACCTCGTGTCCTCCGATCAAATACTAGTTTGCCGTACCGTATGCTGCGGCTGCGACGTAGCACCGCTTACACTGCTGTATAGGCAACAAATAGTCTTCTATAGAAAGGTCTCTCGATGCCATAAGACGCACATCCTTAGCCCGCCTCTGGGTGGCAGTTTCCCATGTGCGATATGCATTTATTTTTGTTCGCAGACCTACAAATCCATTCGCACTGACTTTCATTTGGCCAATAACCTTCTTGTCAGTGGAATGACACCGTGTATGAGGACGCGTCAAATTCTTCATAGTGGAATCTCATTACTTCATATGGATCGTAGTTCTTCGCCCAGTAGATGAAGCTATCTGTGTCCATGTAAAGTAACTTAGGATCAGGGAAATGAGGTTTCGCAAACTCATAATGTGATACGTGTGGAATTTGGATAGATCAAGTATGCACATACCCTAAGAAATAAGTTTAGTGAACTCTACTGTAAGCTTCGCCATCTCATCAGCAACGAAGTTCTCACAGAAAATTGTAACCCGTTTAAAATTTGGTCTGGCGATGCGTTTTCTTAGGCCCCAACCGCCATCCCGTTCGGTTCTGATCAAAATTTCACGATGCTCCTTCAAAATCTCCATAGTTCTCCCGAAAACTGAATTATTCGTTAATTTACAAAAATTTTCCACAAAGTCACACGTTGCAGAAGCCCACAGTGTTGTAGATTGAGAAATCTCCCCGCATTCTCTTTGACCAACCGTCCCTGAAACTCTGCCACCGATATAATTTGCAGCTGACAGGAAGTGGGAGGGTACTAAGCGCACTGCATTCCACGTCTCGTGAAAGAACATAGTGAACCGAGTCCGTAACTGTTGTTGAGCGAAGACTATTCCACACTAATGTCACTCACAAAGCCCATCCAACTGTACAAGATCTCTCCATATACGAGAATGTCAGGGAGGTTAGCACCCTTTATCGATGTATAGCAGATATGAGAGTGATGTGACGATATAACAGACTGTAATGAAGACGAAATGTATGGTTTATGCGTAATGGAGCTCCAGGCGGACGTAATTCTAAGCATTTTACGTACAGCTGCGCTATCGATTCAGAAGTATTGTTCTAGTGTCTGTGGTCAATACCAAGAAGGTATTTGTAAGAGAGAAATTATCGTGGAACATAAATACATACATTCCCAAGGATACACGGTTCTGCACTTCGAGCACGCTGTATTTTAGAGTGGCGCGCTTCCGACATATTGTATGTATGTATGTATTGAACTGGGGACCTAGAAACGACAGGGAGGCTTCGTCCTCACCGTAGCCCTCATTGGTACACAACCTCACAACGGGCTACAGCAGTCCACCCACCCCACCGACGCCCCACACGGAACCCAGGGCTATTGTGCTGTTCGGCCCCCCCCAGTGGACCCCCCGCCGGGAACTTCTCATTCCAGACGAGTGTAACCCCAATGGTTGCTTGGTAGAGTAATGATGGTGTACACGTACGTGGAGACAATGTTTGCACAGCATTCGCCGACATAGTGTAACTGATAGGTTATAAGGGGAACCAGCCCACATTTGTCGAGGCAGATGGAAAACCGCCTTAAAAACCATCCACAGGCTGGCCGGCACACCAGACCTCGACACTAATTGGCCGAGCGGATTCGTGCCAGGGACCGGCACGTCCCCGCTCGGGAAGCAGTGCGTTAGAGCGCACGCCTAGCCGGGCGGGCTTTCCGACCTATTACTCGTGTGGAATGCAACGCTGTTAATATTCCAATGTAAAAAATATATTCCATGCGCATTACATACTTTCTCCCTGCGAGTTTCTTTACGATAGACTATGGCGACAAACTGTTAAGTATGAAGCTACTTCCTTTCGCAACAAAGAAAACATCGATTTTTTGAAAAACAAACGCTACATTGATTTCCAGAAGTGTACGACGCTTGTAGTTTGCAAAGTTCAAGCCAGATTACGGTTCAGAAATCACGATACTCTCACAACAACCCTATAAAATGATAGTCGATAGCCGGAAATGCATATGCAGAAAGAAACACCACGGTCAGTAGCCAGAGGATTTAACAGTCTTACCGCAGTTCACCACCGCCCCTGGTAACCTTCCTCTTGCACACAGAAGTTATGGTCCGATGTTAGGTTGTACTGCTCATGTTCAGGATGATATTGCCGTTTCGTCTTGACGCCACGTCTCTATAATGCCTCCTCTCTCCACTATTAAGGTGTGTATGTATAACATCAGTCTTCTCTCCTCCTCCAGGACACGCAGTTTTATGGATCTTGCTCAGTAGTCTTTTCATGGTATTTTTCTCTAATTTTATGTATTCTCAGTCAATTTCCATAATTTTAGAAGTTTTTCGCGATTTTACATATTTCATACTGTTTCCCTCAATTTTTAGGTATTTCACATCAATTTTTCCTGATTATATTAGGTTTTCATCTCCTTTTACCGATTTTATGTCATTTTCCATATTTCTTCCATAGATTTCCCACATCAATTTTTCGTGATTATATAAGTTTTCATCTACTTTTACCGATCTTATGTCATTTTCCATATTTATGCCATAGATTTCCATATGTATATGGTCATATTGCTGATATACCCATGTGCTGTTTGATTTTCTACAAGTATATTTGCACATCTTACCTACTAAAAAGTCCTGCCCCTTCCATGATGATCCACTTGAATGCATTTTGGATAGGACGAACGTGATAAGTATGATGACAGCCGCTTCGTACCTATATGAAACTGGAGACTCAATTTATGTCCAAGATGTGACAGAGAAATGGAATACATCGCATATATCTTCGTTCATCTAGCCGAGGTCGCCGAAATAGGTTTACCATTGATGGATACATCTCATCATCATACTTATGTTGTAAGCCCTCTGATGACTGTGGTATAGAGACATCTGCTGTTAACGGTCGCAGGTAGATAGTGCTCTAAGGTCCTATTTCACTAGATCCACTTTGTACCATCCTTAAACGCAGATCCATGTCAGATTAGAGGCAGATTGCTCTTTTTTCCAGCAAAAAAATATCAAAGACAAAAGACAGCAGTCAACTTTCATGTATAACAATTATGTCAATAGACATACGGTAGAATGTTGCTTAAAAAACTTTGTGAACTTTTCCTCTTACTGTCGCATACTCTTTCCCATGCACAAACACTTTCCTGCACCAAGTAGAAGACATTCCTCTCAATTCCCCCAGCATGTCCTCTCAGTTTATATGTATTTTTCGCCATTTTTCGTAATTTTATCGATTTTATGTCACTTCTGCCTATAGAATCATGCCACGTACTCTAAAATTGCTTGTACATGTAGTACAGTTGTCAACACCTAGCGCAAATGCGTAACATTTCTGATTGTACAGCATTGTGGCAAGAAGTAATACACATGTGCAAGACACTTTCTTTATAGACACTGATTTGTACGTGAGAGACGCTCTCAGGCCATGTAATTTTCCATCAAGCTGAAAGAAATTGCTTAACATAGATGTTTTTTTCTTTGGTGTTTAAATTCTCGCTATTTGTTTACTCTGATGACGACATTGAAATAACAAACACGTTCTGCAGTGATCGGTAGTTTTCGCATCAAAATAATGGAAATTTTTTCCAGATTTCATGCTGGATGGACATGTCCCTGCTGATCATCTGTAATCGGCTGCGGTACACTTAGCTGGATGTCGCAAAATAATGAAATGCAAATTGGATCCTGCAGTTGAACGTAAAAGCTGTATCGACCTTGCTCATAAAACTACACTCCTGGAAATTGAAATAAGAACACCGTGAATTCATTGTCCCAGGAAGGGGAAACTTTATTGACACATTCCTGGGGTCAGATACATCACATGATCACACTGACAGAACCACAGGCACATAGACACAGGCAACAGAGCATGCACAATGTCGGCACTAGTACAGTGTATATCCACCTTTCGCAGCAATGCAGGCTGCTATTCTCCCATGGAGACGATCGTAGAGATGCTGGATGTAGTCCTGTGGAATGGCTTGCCATGCCATTTCCACCTGGCGCCTCAGTTGGACCAGCGTTCGTGCTGGACGTGCAGACCGCGTGAGACGACGCTTCATCCAGTCCCAAACATGCTCAATGGGGGACAGATCCGGAGATCTTGCTGGCCAGGGTAGTTGACTTACACCTTCTAGAGCACGTTGGGTGGCACGGGATACATGCGGACGTACATTGTCCTGTTGGAACAGCAAGTTCCCTTGCCGGTCTAGGAATGGTAGAACGATGGGTTCGATGACGGTTTGGATGTACCGTGCACTATTCAGTGCCCCCTCGACGATCACCAGTGGTGTACGGCCAGTGTAGGAGATCGCTCCCTACACCATGATGCCGGGTGTTGGCCCTGTGTGCCTCGGTCGTATGCAGTCCTGATTGTGGCGCTCACCTGCACGGCGCCAAACACGCATACGACCATCATTGGCACCAAGGCAGAAGCGACTCTCATCGCTGAAGACGACACGTCTCCATTCTTCCCTCCATTCACGCCTGTCGCGACACCACTGGAGGCGGGCTGCACGATGTTGGGGCGTGAGCGGAAGACGGCCTAACGGTGTGCGGGACCGTAGCCCAGCTTCATGGAGACGGTTGCGAATGGTCGGTCCTCGCCGATACCCCAGGAGCAACAGTGTCCCTAATTTGCTGGGAAGTGGCGGTGCGGTCCCCTACGGCACTGCGTAGGATTCTACGGTCTTGGCGTGCATCCGTGCGTCGCTGCGGTCCGGTCCCAGGTCGACGGGCACGTGCACCTTCCGCCGACCACTGGCGACAACATCGATGTACTGTGGAGACCTCACGCCCCACGTGTTGAGCAATTCGGCGGTACGTCCACCCGGCCTCCCGCATGCCCACTACACGCCCTCGCTCAAAGTCCGTCAACTGCACATACGGTTCACGTCCACGCTGTCGCGGCATGCTACCAGTGTTAAAGACTGCGATGGAGCTCCGTATGTCACGGCAAACTGGCTGACACTGACGGCGGCGGTGCACAAATGCTGCGCAGCTAGCGCCATTCGACGGCCAACACCGCGGTTCCTGGTGTGTCCGCTGTGCCGTGCGTGTGATCATTGCTTGTACAGCCCTCTCGCAGTGTCCGGAGCAAGTATGGTGGGTCTGACACACTGGTGTCAATGTGTTCTTTTTTCCATTTCCAGGAGTGTAAAAGAAAAATGGGCTGCACTTATTTTCGTAGAAAGAAGACATTTACTATCGTCGCAGTTTTGTTTTCCTTTCTTAACAGATGCTTGACTATAGGGGATGCACTGACATCAAATACAATTGTTCTCCATTGCACAACGGCGAGCTCCTGTTTGCGAGCGGGCCGTGTCTACTGTGGGCGGTCGACGGACACAGCCACGCTCCGACCAGAGGGCTGCGTGTGGGCGGCTATGCCGCTATGTTTTATATGAACAAGTTGCACTTGGGGTGGCCTTCCTTTTATCTCCTATTGTTCAGCTGACTATACACGCTTTTTTGTTGGCGAAGGACCGTCACCTCAACGTAGACAGTGACCGCAGCCAGGTTGGCGGAGCAGCTGGCGATTTGAAAAAGCCAGTGTCTCCTCTACAGGTGGATGGATGGAGGGAAGGCATGGATGAGGGGAGGTGAGAGGGCCTTGAATTTCGGCAGTTTGTAAGTGCCTCTTGAGGATAATGCACATTCAACTACCGACCCCACTGCAGTCTTTTGCGACGACGGTTTTCCCAACACATCTGTTGCTTTATTACCCATTCATTACAAGTGCTGGTTTTTTCACAACAATTTTGAAGTGTAATTAGAACTGCGATGCATTTTTTCCCATCAGTTGTCGTAGTGTATATTGGCTTCCATTACCTGGGTGCAGGGTGGTTTTTGAGCAGGCATCTGTTGTGAACTCTGATGTCAAACAACTATAGATGCTGTCCTTAGCTGTATGCTTCCAGGTAATATATTTGTTAAACTCCTCTCTGTCCAACACCAGCATCTCTTCAGTTGGACGTATTTCCCACGAAAAAGAATAAAGATAGTATCTTACACCCCAGCCTTTTCCCCACCAGCTTGTAGGTGAAGGGTAGAGTTTGCGTATGTCTGTCACTAGTTTCGAATGGTATTATGAATTTTTTTTCCCAGCAGGATAACACTAGATGTACGGTATTGCCAATTTTTGAGCTGTATTGCGATTTTATAAGGTCCTAGTGTAGCGCTATGCTTATAGTAATTAGGCGCAATCTTTACGATTAATTACATAATTAGGACCAATCTTTATGTTAGTTTCCCAACCAAAATAAATAAAGTACACTAACCTAACTTTTCTCTCCTGAATCTGGACAGTTTCCATGTGTTGGGGGGTGCACTTGGGTTTTCCATCCAGAAGGACCAGGGTTCGAATCCCAGAAAGAGCACCGCCATTTTTAATTGCTCACCAGTTCCTCGGTGGTGGGTAGGGTCGGACAGCATCACAGCCCTAGGACAAAGAAATTCCTACTAAAATTCGAAATTCCCGCCAATAGGGTAGGTGGGGGGGGGGGGCAGAGAGGGGTGGAAGGGGAGTGGGGCCCACGTGTAAGCTGACAAAAATACATGGCGTCATTTGGGGGTTGGGGTGGGGTTGGTCAGGGGTGGAGTATGTGTGGTTGGGGGGGGGGGGGGAATTAAGTGATCAGTTTAATTAATTTTCATATCAATTTGACATTAATTTGCTATCAAAATTGCACCAAGAACCCCTTCATCCTACTACAACAAGCTAGCGGCCTGCTTATCTCCTTTAGACCAACAACTGTAAGGAAAACGATACACGTTCATTCTTCATGATAACTACTTTTCTAACAATAGTAACTGAATGTAAAACTAAAATTAAACAATAGAAAATCCAGGATGGAATGTAACAGTGTTATGAAAAGGAAAGTTGCTACTCGCCATATAGCAGAGAGGCTGAGTCAAAGATAGGCACAACAAAAAGACTGTCACAAATTATCTGTTGGACAGCATGGCTTTCGCCAAAAATAGATGACAGACAAAAACACACACACACACTCACACACACATACACACACTCACTCACACACGCAAGCAAATGCAGCTCACACACACTGCAAGTGCAGCTAAAGTCGCCACAGACTGCAGTCGTGTGTGTGTGAGTTACGTTTGGGTGGGTGTGCTCTGTGTGTGTGTGTGTGTGTGTGTGTGTGTGCGCGCGCGCGCGTGCGTGTGTGTGTGTGTTTTTTGTGTGTGTGTATGTTTCTGTCGTCTGTTTTTGACGTAGGCTATACTGGCCGAAAGCCAATTAGTGACAGTCTTTTTGTTGTGCCTATCTGTGACTCAGCATCTCTATTATATTGTAACAAGTTTCCTTTTCATTATATTGCAGCTGCATATAGGTGGCACAATAAAAGCTGTCCGATGATCAGTCGTTCGGTTTCATCACATAATGGATTTGTCTGGAACACTTTATTTCTGCAAACGCCAGCGAACTAGCTGTAATAGAGCCAAAACTAAATGGTGAAGGTAAACGTTGCAGAGGATTTCAGTAAATAATGTCCGTGTTTACTATCCCTAGCATAACCGGAAGCAACTCGCTTACCTCTCGTGTCGTAAAAATGTAGCTGCCGTTCCAGTTTGTTTGTTCTCCGCTGTCACCGGGTTCTGACTTGACTGCAGCAAACAATGCATAACGGAAGTGACAACTGAAAAAGAATTCAGTGTTATTAAAATTGAAATTACAGAGTATTGGGCTGCTTCTGGATTTTATTTTTATTTACAGAAGCGAAAAAATCAAGAAAAAGATTCAGGGAACCGATCTGTGGTTAATATTCATAACAAAGTTCCCAGTCATTAATCACTAGTTCCCGAGCAACAACACTTCACAAGATCTTAAGATCGAGGCACAAATATTTATTCCAAGCATATTTAACAATTAGTTTCGTCTTTTTGCGGAGCTGTACTTCACACACAAGTTCGCGTGTAGCCACTTCGAAAACCAATCGTAGACTGACTTGGATTAACACAACATCTCACAAGTGCGTCATACGAGGCAATTTTTCAACAAACTGCTCTGTCTTTAAATGGGGTCAGACTCTGTACATGTATGCATGTATTACTATCCCGGAAACGGATCGAAGACTAGCTGTGAGCTATCTTCGCAGTTTGCGCTCTCAGTGGGCACTTGTGATTGGTCCATCCTTTCCATTACTAAACACTGACAGTAACTAAAATTTGTAATTACAGTTTCTTGATGAGTTGAGTGATGCTGAGATTATTATTAACGAGTTCTGTGTGCGTGTAACTGTTCTGGCGTAACCACAAGCGCCGGAACGAAGACGAAGAACGCAAGACTAGAGTAGTCGCTGGAACGACGTCGGTCAATGGTGAGCTGATTAGGATCGCACCACGACAGGAGCGACACCTGCAAGTAGTGAATATAAGCACCGCTCCTGCAGCCTTGGCCGGACATTAGTGGAGTGTACTCGCGGAGCATAGCACGGCCTAGGAGAAAGTGCTACGAATTCAGTTATTGGTGATCCGCAAACTGTGTGACAAACTTGCATGAATTCTGACTTGGTTGGGTGTCGCCCTTCGTTTGCGACACTTTTGTAAGTACAAGTCAAGTATTGTCAATCTGCTTTATTGAAATAAAACTACTAATGTGATTTTCCTGAACTGTTGTATATCATTCCGATAACGCAGCACCCCTTAGGCACCCCATACGAGACGAGTGGGCAAGGCCCAACAGTAACTTCATCAGCACAGCTGGAGCTGTGTATTAATATTTAAATATGAATAACACCAGGTTCGCTTCTCGGATCTTATAGTGGTAGGTGGTTCCCACTGTCCCTCTCCGCGGCTGTTGCTCGCTGGGCTGTTCTGATGCTTCGTGACCATATGTTCCGTAATTCAATGAGTCTGCTTTGTGATCATACCTAGCAACAAAATGTAATAAACGTGGGCTGTGATGTGGCATAAGAACCACAGCTTCCTCAGGGTCCGTCAAATAAAGTTCATTCCGGTGTCTCCGTTCCCTATGGCAATATTTATGTTACCTCCTCACTTTAAACGACTTCGCACATATACTGCTAGACATATTGTTATTGTGAGTGATATCAGATATTCTCATCTACTTTTGTGCATACTATTTCACTTATTGAAACTGAAGGTCAGCTGTGAATCTTGGAATCCTCTTGTCTAACGCAAATGGCTCTTTATTCACTCGAAGTAATGAGTGCATCGATGTGGGAGCTCAAGTTTATTCTTTATTTATAGACCACAAGAAGGCTTTTGTCTCCGTGTCTCAAACACGGCTTCTAATCAACGACAAATAACTTGGTTTTGACGTGACTGTGGAATACAGACTCAATTGCGTGACGATGATGTTTGGTTTGTTTGGTGCTCAACTGCGCGGTCATCAGCGCCCGTACAAAGTCCCAGTTTTTACGAAGTCCGGTTTTCACACAATCCAATCTAGCCATTGTCACGAAATGATGATGATGATGACGATGATGAAATGATGAGGACAACACAAACACCCAGTGCCCCGGCAGAGAAAGTCCCCGACCGGGCCGGGAATCAAACCCAGGACCCCGTGATCCAGAGGCAGCAACGCTAGCCAGTAGATCACGAGCTGCAGACGACGCAATTGCGTGAATGGATTCGTGATTTCCTTTCAGGAACGACGCAGTTCGTTGTAATTGACAGAAGTCGTCATGTGAAACAGAAGCGCTATTTGTGATTTCCCAAGGAAGTGTTATAGGCCTCTTGGTATATAAGCGATTTAGGAGACAATCTGAACAGCCCTCTTCCGCTACTGGCCATTAAAATTGCTACACCAAGGAGAAATGCAGATGATAAACGGGTGTTCATTGGACAAACATATTATACTAGAACTGACATGTGATTACATTTTCACGCAATTTGGGTGCACAGGTCCTGAAAAATCAGTACCCAGAACAACCATCTCTCGCAGTAATAACGGCCTTGATACGCCTGGGCATTGAGTCAAACAGAGCTTGGATGGCGTGTACGGGTACAACTGCCCATGCAGCTTCAGCACGATACCACAGTTCATCAAGAGTAGTGACTGGCATATTGTGACGAGCCAGTTGCTCGGCCACCATTGACCAGACGTTTTCAATTGGTGAGAGATCTGGAGAATGTGCTGGCAGGGCAGCAGTCGAACTTTTTCTGTATCCAGAAAGGTACAGGACCTGCAACATGCGGTCGTACATTATCCTGCTGAAATGTAGGGTTTCGCAGGGATCGAATGAAGGGTAGAGCCACGGGTCGTAACACATCTGAAATGTAACGACCACTGTTCAAAGTGCCGTCAATCCAACAAGAAGTGACCAAGACGTGTAACCAATGGCACCCCATATCATCACGCCGAGTGATACGCCAGTATGGCGATGACGAATATACGCTTCCAATGTGCGTTCACCGCGATGTCACCAAACACGGATGCGACCATCATGATGCTGTAAACAGAACCTGGATTCATCCGAAGAAATGACGTTTTGTCATTCTTGCACCCAGGTTCGTCGTTTAGTACACCATCGCAGGCGCTCCTGTCTGTGATGCAGCGTCAAGGGTAACCGCAGCCATGGTCTACGAGCTGATAGTCCACGCTGCTGCGAACGTCGTCGAACTGTTCGTGCAGATGGTTGTTGTCTTGCAAACGTCCCCATCTGTTGACTCAGGGATCGAGACGTGGCTGCACGATCCGTTGCAGCCATGTGGATAAGATGCCTGTCATCTCGACTGTTAGTCATACGAGGCCGTTGGGATCCAGCACGGCGTTCCGTGTTACCCTCCTCAACCCACCGATTCCATATTCTGTTAACAGTCATTGGATCTCGACCAACGCGAGCAGCAATGTCGCGATACGATAAACCGCAATCGCGATAGGCTATAATCCGACCTTTATCAAAGTCGGAAACGTGATGGTACGCATTTCTCCTCCTCACACGAGGCATCACAACAAAGTTTCACCAGGCAATGCCGGTCAACTGCTGTTTGTGTATGAGAAATCGGTTGGAAACTTTCCTCATATCAGCACGTTGTAGGTGTCGCCACCGGCGCCAACCTTGTTTGAATGCTCTGAAAAGCTAATCATTTGCATATCACAGCATCTTCTTCCTGTCGGTTAAATTTCGCGTCTGTAGCACGTCATCTTCGTGGTGTAGCAATTTTAATGGCCAGTAGTGTAGATTTTTTTGTTGATGATACTGTCATTTGCGGTCTAGAAAAGTCATGAGAATATCAAAACTAATTACAAAATGATTTAGATAAGATGTGCGTATGGTGAGAATAGTGACAATTGACCCTAAACAATGTAAAGTGTGAGGTTCTCCACATGAGTATTAAGAAACATCGTTAAAATTTCGGTTACACTGAGACACAGATTTGAAGGTTGACAATCCAGCTAAAACCCACAAATTAAATTGGAACCACCACAAATAAAATGTCGTGAAAACGAACTAAAGTCTGCGTTTTATTAACAGAACACTTAGAAGATCCAACGAATCTAGTTATGAGGCTGCCTACGCGACGCTTGTTCGCTGTGCAGTATAGATTCCAGATAGTTTTGACGTAGGACATACAACAATTTCCAGAAAGCGCAGCTCTTTCTGTATTACCGCGAAATATGGGAGAGAGTGTCACGGATATGATACGCGAATGCGAATATCTCTTGTTGACTCCCACTCACATAAATAGAAATAACCGTCACAGTGAAATAATAAAATGAGAGAAATCACAGATCCCACAACAAGATTTAGATGTACATTACTACCAAGAGCTAGTCGAAAGTGGAACGGCAGAGAAATAGTCTGAGGATAGTCCTATGAACCAGCTGATATAGTGTAAGTGTGAACTGCAGAATAGTCATGTACACGTAGAAGAAGTTGCTGATCATTTTCAGGTGTCTCTGGGTTTCGTAACAATTTCCTAATTACGTCACCTCCCTGTTTATAGCTTCGTCGTGTGTGAATAGCCTCACGTTATCTGCAGAAAGACATGACCGGAAACTGATGGCTAGGAATCCTGCCTACTCGGCTCGCTAGACAAACAATCAAACCACTCGTATTAATGAGTTTTATTACAATAAGAAAATTGAAATACTTAACTTTGACAATCACACAGATGTAATGCAACCAAAGAGCGACACACAAAATAATCAGTCTTTGTAGTGACTGCTGATCTTTAACTGACAAAAGTCTGCTATCGAAGTGGCTCACGTTGATGCTGCTATCGACGTCGCTAACATTGATGCTGCTATCGAAGTCGCTAACGTTGGTGCTGCTATCCAAGTAGGCCTCACCAAACGGGCGCAGCGCTTGCGTGCTGTTCATATGGGGGCCGCTACTGTGGCGTTGTCGTCCTGGAATTTAAGATGAAGGAGCAGAAATAATAGCTCTGACTTATGCCTATGACATTGTAATTGTTTCAGAAGAGACAACAGAGAACTTGGTTGATTTAAGTATTTGGAATTTTTTTGAAAGCATTTGTCTGGGATGTATTGAATGTACCCTTATATGTAAGTGAAACGTGGAGGGTAAGCAGTACAGACAAGAACAGGACAGAAATTTAGGAAATGTAATGTTATAAAAGACAGCTACTCAAACTGGTGGCACTAATGTGCATTTCGTGCAACTGTTTCAGCATCATGATCGACTTCAACTTAATGCAGCTGTTAGGCACGTTAACATGGGGCTGGAGAGTGTCCTGATGGCAGAGGGCATGGGTCACATTTCAGTGGTGGCAGCTGGGTCTATCAGTAGATCGGGTTTAGCTAGGCATGGGCTGCACCTCAATAAGTATGGGAAGGGGAGGCTGGCAAAGCTTTTAGGTAACAGTGTAGTGGGTGGTGGTGGGATCACTCATGGATAAATTCCTGTAGTACTTGGTGTTAGAGATGCACCTATATTAGACCGAAGTCAGCAGATAGGTTTATCTGCTTAAAGGAAGACCCTCTAACTAAGGGCTCACCTTCAGAGGATGTCATGTTTCCAAGTACAGAATTAATTAGCATATTTCATCAAAGTATAAGAGGTATTAGAGATAAAGTTAGTGAACCGCTTATAGATGTTGGCTCTGAAATTATTGGTATGTCGGTGCATCACTTAAATAATGTGACAATTCAGAGGCTTCTGTTACCAGGATACAGACTAGCTGGCTGTTTTTCAATTTGTTCCTTGTGGGGTGGGAGAGTGGCTGTGTATGTAAAAAAAAAAAAAAAAAAACAGTGTTCCAATGGACCATGAACGAATCAAGGCACGGTACTGTACGGAATGTTGTGCAGGGGCAGTTGAATTTAGTGAAACCAAACTTCTAATTGTTGTTTATTATAGGTCCCCTAACTCTGACTTCAGCGCATTTCTGCTCAAGCTATAGAGGGTTCTTTATTCACTTTGTAGGCAGAACCAGAAATTAGTGGTGGCTTCAATATAAATTTTGTGTATGATGGTGCAAGACAAAGGATGTTGGTAGCTCTCCTAAATTCATATGATCTGATGCAGATTGTTTTCTTTCCAACTAGGGAGCAAGGGAACAGTAGCACAGTCATAGACAAAATTTTCATTCATTCTTCATTACTAGACGGGCATTCTGTTACTAAAAGAGCGATTGGCCTTTCAGACCACGAACACTAATTTTAATAGTAAAAGCCTTTTGTACTCAAACAAATGTCACATGTAATAACAAACTATGTAGGAAAGTTAATCCAACAGTAATAAAGACTTTTTTAAACTTTGCCAAGGAGCAAGAGTGGCAGGATGTTTATAGTGCCAATAACATAGATGACAAATATAATGCTTCCCTTAACACATTTATCATGCTGTTTGAGAGTTGCGTTCCATTAGAACGTTCTAAATGGAGTACTAGCTGTAATAGGCAGCCGAGTGGCTGACTAGTTGGATAAGGATATCATGTAGAACAAAGTGGAAATTATCAAAATGTCAGAAATAGTCACAAGCAAACTACAATAGCCCATTACAAACAGTATTGTAAGATGCTTAAAATGTTACTAGGAAGGCAAAGAGCATGTGATATGCAAATAGAATAGCTAATTCACAGGGTATAGTTAAAACCATATGGTCAGTTGTGAAGGAAGTGTCTGGTCAGCAGCACAAGGTCGACAATATAAAGACAGTTCATAGTGAAAAATATCTGTTACTGATAAATCAGATATACGAGTGTCCAGGATTTAACAATCATTTTCTGAGCATTGCTGGTGAATTAAATAAAAACTTAGTTTCTACAGGGAAACGTATCACTCTCTTGGAAAATGCCTCTCTGAGATTGATATCTGAAATACGCCTCTGTGATACAGACAAGGAGGAGACTGAGTCAATAACTAAATCACTGAAGGCTAAGGACTCTCATGGATATAATGGAGTGCCTAGCAGAATATTAAAGTACTGTGCTGCACATGTGAGCCCTGTATTTATCCATATTTGTAATTTTTCCTTGAGGAATAGTCAGTTTCCTGAACGATTAAAGTACTCAGTAGTAAATCCACTTTATAAAAAGGGGAAACGGATAATGTAGTCAAATTTAGATTTCTATGCCATCAGTGTTTGCTAATGTTATTATAAAAGCTGTGTTTATAAGGATAATTGATAATTTTATATCACACGATTTGCTACCAAATGTACAGTTTGGCTTTAGAAGTCGTTTAGCAACTGAAAATGCTATATTCTCCTTTCTCTGTGAGGTACTGGATGGGTTAAACAAAAGGCTTCAAACGCTAGGCATATTTTTTGATTTAACTAAGATGTCTGATTGTGTTTATCACAAAATATAGCTCCAGAAGTCGGACCATTACAGAATATGGTGAGTAGCCCAAGATTGGTTTATCTCATACTTTAGCAACAGACAGCAAAAGGTCATTATTCACAGCGTTGAGAATGGCTGTGATGTGGGGTCTGAGTAGGTTATAGTCAAGTGGGGGGATGCCTCAGGGATCAGTGTTGGGGCCACTCCTGTTTCTTATTTATATAAATGATATGCCCTCTAGTATTATGGGTAACTCTAAAATATTTCTGTTTGCTTATGACAGTAGCTTGTTAGTAAAGGATGTTGTGCGAAACATTGACTCGGTTCCAAACAGTGCAGTTCATGACCCAAGTTCATGGTTTGTAGAAAATAAACTAATGCTAAATCACAGTATGACTCAGTTTTTACAGTTCCTAACACACAATTCAACAAAACCAGACGTTTTAATTTCACAGAATGGGCATATGATTAGTGAAGCTGAACGGTTCAGATTTCTAGGTGTTCAGATAGATAGTGAACTGTCGTGGAAAGCCCACAACAGGACTTGTTCAAAGACTTAATGCTGCCATTTTTACTATTCGAACGGTATCTGAAATGAGGGATCGTTCGACACAAAAATTAGTCTACTTTGCTTATGTTCATTAGCTTATGTCGTATGCTATTATATTTTGTGGTAACTCTTCCCATTATAAAAGGGTATTTTTGGCTCAGAAACTGGCCGGTCGGGCAATAAGTCGTGTAAGTTCACGAACCTCTCGTCGACCCCTGTTCAAGAGTCTGGGCAGTTTGACATTGGCCTCTCAGTACATATATTCCATACTGTAATCTTTTGTTAACAGTATTAGCTTATTCCCAAGAATAAGCAGCTTTCACTCAGTTAATACTCTGCAGAAATCAAACCCGTATTTGAATCGGACTTCCTTCACTCTTGTGCAGAAAGTTGTACAGTATATCGCTGCATCCATTTTCAGTAAGCTACCACTCGATTCAAAAATCACGTGCTTTCAAATCGAGACTGAAGACTTTCCTCATGGGTCACTCTTTCTATTCTGTCGAAGACTTTCTTGAAAAATTAAGCCGATTCTTGTTGTATTATTGATTACGTTTATTTATACTTATCAATTTTTCGGGTTGATAAATATTTTATTTTTATCTGTTACTTTCATTTTCTAATTTCATGTACTGACAAGTTACATAACCTTGGAGCCTTGGAGATTTGTTTCTCAATTTGACCATACGGAACTTGACGTGTAAATAAATAAATAAATGCTAGACAGCAGATTGGTTAATTAAAAACTAATGAAGAGGTAATGAACCGATGTGGAAGGAAAATAAAATACTGGCCATTTAACTTGCTACACCAAGAAGAAACGCATGTGATAAACGGGTATTCATTGGACAAATATATTATACTAGAACTGACATGTGACTACATTTTCACGCAATTTGGGTGCACAGGTCCTGAGAAATCAGTACCCAGAACAAGCACCTCCGGCCGTAATAACGACCTTGATACGCCTGGGCATTGAGTCAAACAGAACTTGGATGGCGTGTACAGGTACAGCTGCCCATGCAGCTTCAACGCGATACCACAGTTCATCAAGAGTAGTGATTCGCGCATTGTAATGAGCTAGTTGCTCGGCCACCATTGATCAGACATTTTCGATTGGTGAGGGATCTGAAGAATGTGCTGGCCAGGGCAGCAATCGAACATTTTTTGTATCCAGAAAGGCCCGTACAGGACATGCAACATGCGGTCGTGCATTATCCTGCTGAAACGTAGGGTTTCGCAGGGATCGAATGAAGGGTAGAGCCACGGGTCGTAACACATCTGAAATGTAACGTCCACTGTTCAAAGTGCCGTCAATGCAAGAAGAAGTGACCAAGACGTGTAACCAATGGCACCCCGTATCATCACGCGGGGTGATACGCCAGTATGGCGATGACGAATACACGCTCCCAATGTGCGTTCACCGCGATGTCACCAAACACGGATGCGACCATCATGATGCTGTAAACAGAATCTGGATTTATCCGAAGAAATGACGTTTTGCCATTCTTGTACCCGGGTTCGTCGTTTAGTACACCATCGCAGGCGCTCCTGTCTGTGATGCAGCGTCAAGCGTAACCGCAGCCATGGTCTACGAGCTGATAGTCCATGCTGCTGCGAACATCGTCGAACTGTTCGTGCAGATGGTTGTTGTCTTGCAAACGTCCCCATCTGTTGACTCAGGGATCGAGACGTTGCTGCACGATCCGTTAAAGCCATGCGGATAAGATGCCTGTCATCTCGACAGCTAGTCATACGAGGCCGTTGGGATCCAGCACGGCGTTCCGTATTACCCTCCTCAACCCATGGATTCCATATTCTGCTAACAGTCATTGGATCTCGACCAACGCGAGCAGCAATGTCGCGATACGATAAACCGCAATCGCGATAGGCTGCAATCCGACCTACACTCCTGGAAATTGAAATAAGAACACCGTGAATTCATTGTCCCAGGAAGGGGAAACTTTATTGACACATTCCTGGGGTCAGATACATCACATGATCACACTGACAGAACCACAGGCACATAGACACAGGCAACAGAGCATGCACGATGTCGGCACTAGTACAGTGTATATCCACCTTTCGCAGCAATGCAGGCTGCTATTCTCCCATGGAGACGATCTTAGAGATGCTGGATGTAGTCCTGTGGAGCGGCTTGCCATGCCATTTCCACCTGGCGCCTCAGTTGGACCAGCGTTCGTGCTGGACGTGCAGACCGCGTGAGACGACGCTTCATCCAGTCCCAAACATGCTCAATGGGGGACAGATCCGGAGATCTTGCTGGCCAGGGTAGTTGACTTACACCTTCTAGGGCACGTTGGGTGGCACGGGATACATGCAGACGTGCATTGTCCTGTTGGAACAGCAAGTTCCCTTGCCGGTCTAGGAATGGTAGAACGATGGGTTCGATGACGGTTTGGATGTACCGTGCTCTATTCAGTGTCCCCTCGACGATCACCAGTGGTGTACGGCCAGTGTAGGAGATCGCTCCCCACACCATGATGCCGGGTGTTGGCCCTGTGTGCCTCGGTCGTATGCAGTCCTGATTGTGGCGCTCACCTGCACGGCGCCAAACACGCATACGACCATCATTGGCACCAAGGCAGAAGCGACTCTCATCGCTGAAGACGACACGTCTCCATTCGTCCCTCCATTCACGCCTGCCGCGACACCACTGGAGGCGGGCTGCACGATGTTGGGGCGTGAGCGGAAGACGGCCTAACGGTGTGCGGGACCGTAGCCCAGCTTCATGGAGACGGTTGCGAATAGTCCTCGCCGATACCCCAGGAGCAACAGTGTCCCTAATTTGCTGGGAAGTGGCGGTGCGGTCCCCTACGGCACTGCGTAGGATTCTACGGTCTTGGCGTGCATCCGTGCGTCGCTGCGGTCCAGTCCCAGGTCGACGGGCACGTGCACCTTCCGCCGACCACTGGCGACAACATCGATGTACTGTGGAGACCTCACGCCCCACGTGTTGAGCAATTCGGCGGTACGTCCACCCGGCCTCCCGCATGCCCACAATACGCCCTCGCTCAAAGTCCGTCAACTGCACATACGGTTCACGTCCACGCTGTCGCGGCATGCTACCAGTGTTAAAGATTGCGATGGAGCTCCGTATGCCACGGCAAACTGGCTGACACTGACGGCGGCGGTGCACAAATGCTGCGCAGCTAGCGCCTTTCTACGGCCAACACCGCGGTTCCTGGTGTGTCCGCTGTGCCGTGCGTGTGATCATTGCTTGTACAGCCCTCTCGCAGTGTCCGGAGCAAGTATGGTGGGTCTGACACACCGGTGTCAATGTGTTCTTTTTTCCATTTCCAGGAGTGTATATCAAAGTCCGATACGTGATGGTACGCATTTCTCCTCCTCACACGAGGCATCACATCAACGTTTCACCAGGCAACGCCGGTCAACTGCTGTTTGTGTATGAGAAATCGGTTGGAAACTTCCTCATGTCAGCACGTTGTTGGTGTCGCCACCGGCGCCAAACATGTGTGAATGCTCTTAAAAGCTAATCATTGGCATATCACAGCATCTTCTTCCTGTCGGTTAAATTTCGCGTCTGTATCACGTCATCTTCGCGGTGTAGCAATTTTAATGGCCAGCAGTGTATGTTTGTGGCACAAATTGAGTAAGTGAATGGGTAGATAGGTCCTGAGGCATTTAGGTACAGTTAATTTGATAATAGAGGGAATGGTAAGGCGTATAATATAAATATAGACCAAGGACTGAATACAGTAAGCAGGTTGAACTGTATGTAGCTTGCTCTAGTTTATATCAATTGCGGAAACTATGTTGATTCCTCCAAAGGAGCGATTCCATCTCCAGAGAAGTCTGCTAAAGCGTGTGGAAAACATATCGTGTAATTCTAATGCATGTTGACCTGAGTGAGATAGGGTATAGTTCTGCCCATCTGCATTACTACCCTTCTTATAAACTGGAATTACTTGCACCGTTTCCTTGTTACTGTCACCCTTCATTGTTCCAGTGTCCTACGATAAACCATTACTGCTTGTTTCAGATGTCATTGTAGTGGCAGTCTCCGTTACTAACATATGATAAGTGATTCCCAAATATTTGACACATATGTTTTTAAAATTATTCTATCAAATGGTGTGGCTTGTTCTTTGTGATTGAGGGCTCATTCCATTTTCCCTTTTGCGTAATACGAGGAATGTTCCGAAAGCAAGTTTCGTCACTATTTTTGAAAGAGAAAATGGTAGAACAGGACACACGCAAAAAAAAAAGGAAAGGGTATACGAATCCATACCCATTGCTAGTTCAACGAGACAAGGGGCGTCAGCAGAAGAGGAATGACACACACAGTACGGTGATGGAGAGAGAGTAACAGCAGACTGCCGTTTTTCAAGTACACATCACGATGGCAGACGGACGAGTACTAACAGCGTGGTCGGCAACGGAAGTGAGTGCTGTTATGCTGTATGAATGGGCTCGTGGGACTAGTGGTGTCCGTCATCAGTGAAAGCCTGCACACCGTGTATGGTGAAGAGGTCATGTGTCGTCATATTGTTGGTCTCTGGTGTTCAGAGAGGGGAGGCAGAGTGTGAAGGATGAAGACTGAAGTACACGAATGAAAACAGTGCTTGAGTACATTTGCCGTACTGAGGCACACCCCATGTTCCACCATATATTGGGTTACCGAAACGTTTCTGCAAGATGGGTGCCGAGAAACCTGACCCGCATCACAAGAGAATGAGAATCAGCCTAGATTACTTGATGCGCTATGCGTGAGAGGGAAATGAGTTTCAGTTCAGAACCATCACAAGCGATGAGACATGGGTGCACCACTTTAAATCAGAATCCAACGCCGCCTCAGTGACGTGGTAACAACCCAGTTCACCAGCGACGAAAAAAATTCAAAATGTCACCCTCCGCAGGATGGGGTCTGAGACCTGAAAGGTCTAATTATCTTTGATTTCCTCCTGCAAGGGACCATCAATGCGGAGCGCTAATGCGACAGTCTCACCAAATTCAGGACCACCATCCGCCGAAAGAGAACAGTTCTCTTGAGTGGGGGTGTTATTCTATGGGGCAACAACGCAAAACCACACACAAACAAGGCTCGCACAGGATCAGATTCGTGCTTCGGATGGGAGATGTTCGATCACCCGGCCTACAGCCTCAATCTTGCCCCATCAGATTTCACCTGTCCCCTGCAATGAAAGCCGCGCTCTCGGGACGATATTATCCAACCCAGGGGTCTCCAAACTTTTTAGTCCGCGGGCCACATTGCCTCCTCCACGAAGTCATAAGGGCCAAGATCTACCTGGTGAGATTAAAGCACCCTAGCACTCCACGATCACCGTAATCTAAGGCTAAAGGAAAGATGCAATCGCAAAAATCTAAGGTTGTGGGAATAGCTAGCACTGAAACGAACTACGATTTTTATTTAATTACATAATTCTGACTGGTGGATGTACCTGACCGAAATTCTGGCGTATTTTATTCTGGCGAGCTTCACCGACAAAAAAGTATGTCACTGCACGTTCTTCACGAAAGGGTCCTGCAAAGTTAACGAAATCTCAAAATCATTGTTAGCTACACTATTACTGCAAGACGTAACAGAGGTAGAGTATGCCAACGCATTGTTATTTCAAGCGGCGCAACAGTAAGTTTAGTTATGCAGTCTTGTAGCGCGCAGCAGAGCCAATGTCGTGGTGTATTGGTCGCTGTGGGCCTCGAAACTCAAGTGTTGGCAGTATAGGTACCACCTCAAATATTTGGCGGATCAGATACGGGGGATGTCCGGCCAGCTAACGCGGGCCGGTTCGCCGGCTCTCGCGGGCCGGTTTCGGCCCGCGGGCCATAGTTTGGAGACCCCTGATCTAACCGATGCTGATGTGGAGCAGGCTGTGGGGCAATTCCTTTTATCGCAGGGCACCCAGTTTTACTGGAGTGGTTTCTTCAAAACGATTGCATCCTGCGATGAATGTTTTAATGTCCGTGGCGACTATGTCGAAAAATAGTGCAAGGTGTGTAATTCATGAAGCCATAGTGTATTTCTTTTTGGCAATAGTGTTTCCTTATGAAAAAAAAATCACTAAATTTACTGTCGGAACGTCACTCGTATTTTACTACGTCCAATATTTTACCTACGTGCGCCATTTCTGTCTTGCATCACTTCCCATAACAAATGGTAGCACAGTTTTATACTGTTGGTACTCGACTTCAGGTAGTCGCCGGATTCTGCTACAGAACCATCCTACATATCAGGTGGCAGTATAGTTGAGTCTCATTCCTGAACCTTCCTCATTACAGAGACAATATAACTGCAAGCGCTTATTTCCTGTAAGTTTATGATGACTATAATGTTGTACCAAAGCGATTGTCGATAGAATGTAAATGGAAATAGTTTGAGCCACGTATTTCGTTAGTACTTCGACAAGAATGAATCTGAAGTTTTTTTAGTAACTTATTCGAGTATAAAGAAAAAAGTTAATCGACTCCACTGACCCAAAGATTCGGTGTGCTTTAGTTCATTACTGTCTCACTTTAAGCTACATTTAAAAATCTGAATGATTCGAAATTAGCCAGAGCGAGCTATTTCAGGAAACGAACCATTGCATATCGTCGTTTTGCCGCTGTATTTGATATCATCCAATGCTTGAATGCTATTATATATCCCTATTTATAGCTTATTTCTCCCATATTGTATAGGGCGTTTAAACCCAACAGCGACACGTAAAATTAAAGCATATCCTGGGCGCTGAAAATTAGCCTCCGACGTGTGGAAGATATTTCGCAACAACCGGTAGAAAAAAAAATGACGTCTGATGCACTTGCAGCTACATTCCTGAAAGATTTTAAATATGAAATTGAGCAAAAAGTTCGTAATGATTTCGTATAATAGTCTCGATTCAATAGATAACAATACTTTTATCGCTTGCGGTATTGCATGAATGGAAACAGCGATTTGTTTGTAGCTTATTACTCGCTTTTTGCTTCAGCGAGTGTGTCAATGGATATAAAATTAAAATTTATGCCACAGGCAGATACAAAAAAAATGCAGAAACACGTTACAAACAAATTGTCATATATATTCTAAAATTAATTGAAATGGTTAATTGGAAATTAATTTTGAGAACTCGTTCTTAATTAGTGAAACAATTTAAAAGTTTATTAAATTAAATGAAGAAAAAAAGGATTAAATAATTGGAATGCCGAGCAGTGCAAACTATGACAATTTATTCACGACCAGAACTTCTTCCTCTGATCCACTTTCGTCTGAATGGTGGAAGTGTGTAGAGGTTAATGATTCATCGGTGTCAAACTCTTGAGACGCAAAGCACTGTCTTAACTAGAGGAAAAACAGATGCGGTCTTATTGTACGAGTCACGAGGTATTCGCCTAAGTGACTTTGCGTAAACAGGTACGTGTTACACAGGGCTGCTGAAGGAGGATTGTGTTGCGGTGTAGGAATGTAGTTTATTTAACGAGGAGAGTAACTGACTAGAATAAAAATAGCACAAAATGGAATGACTAGGTGCAGCTTATGAGTAGCTTTCAGAACAAATGAGGAATTTGGAATGTGTACAAGTAGGATAATTTCATGTGCTGTTTTACAAGATGGCAGAAGTAATAAAAAGTGGAATGCTAGGCACGACAGTGAAGCACTGTCAAACAAAAGAGTAACAGTTTGTGAGTTCGTTGGGAAGAACTGTTTTAAATAACAGCGTTGCTTGTAAAACTCACAACATTAATCCAGAGTGTAGGTCTGAGACGTTGCACAATTCATCGATGCCACTATGCTGAAACACTGACGAGTCCGTCATGAGTCTTTTCTCTTTTATTCTCCAGTCACTGATGCTCCCCAGATTGGGGGAGGGCTGGAAATGGAATACATTAGATCATAAAATATTACAGTTATAATATTTATCAAAATGTACTAGTCAAAATAGATGGTGATGTTTATGTGAATATGATGGTGATGCGACGTACATTTTTTTATTATAAGCGTGATATGATAGTTCTCCCGGTCACAGTGCGTTGGAACTGAGGTGTGGAAAGAACTAGGCAGGATGTTATATTGAAAAGAATGTGGGACGTGTATGTGAGCTGGAGTTGATAGGTGAGATGTGGGTATTACGAGATGAGAGGTATACTAGCTTGGCAAGGAAATGGCGGGTAGGAGACACATTTTGGAGCTGATTGGATCATTAGCGTAGGTTATACCTGAAAGGAAGGATACGTTTTGGGCATACGCTCTGGATGTTTGAGGGGTAGGCGATTGAAATTGTGTTGGAAGATGAAATGGAGAGTTCGAAGATGGGATATTAAGACAGAAGCTCTGCAGCAGGACACGACTCTCGAGCATGGAGGGATTAAAGGGCTGCGCAGCTCGCGTTTACAGCAGATGTAGGAGTGGTGAAGGTATTCTAGTTGTCTGAGGAGGTATAGGAACTTTATGAGTTGACAAAGGATAGACGGATGAAGGTAGTCGGCTATGGAAAGCTAGGTGGGCTGCAAGTCGTTCCAGGATTTGAAGGAGTGACACAACCTGGGAGGAGATGGGGTCCATACTTCATGGCATAAGTAAAAGGAGGAGGGGGGGGGGGAGTGGATAAGGATTTCATATGTATGGGTGAAGGTCGTGGGTGTAATTCCCATGTCTGTAGTTTTATCCTCTATGGAAGGTTTACAGCTAAGAATTCCAGGATATTTTTTGAGTGTTAGTCCAAGAAATTTCAGTTTTTACTTAGGTTGATTGGGCCATACTTGATTGTCAGATAAAGATGTCTAACACGGAATCTGGCATGGATTTTCTTGCAATTACTGCCTGTGTTTTCGCAGCTCTATTGGGAAGGTACCACTGGTTACACTTGGAGGCAAAGCTGTAGAGATGAAGTTGAGGGAGCCATTATGCAGAAAGGAGGTAGGATGGTCTCAGTTAAATTGAATTTATTGCCACTGGAAACTCTAAAGGGGTCGTACATATCCAGTATATAGTAATAACTTGTGTTTTTGATACCCACTGGTAACATTAATTAAATACAACAATATAGAAAACAAGAATCATTTAGAAAATAACAAAAATAAAAGGAATTAACTCAAGTTCCAAGTTACTGACAGTCTCAGAGTCCCTGTTATTAATATACGTTGTATTTAATTGTATTGTATGTTAACTGGGGGTCTAGCAACGATGGAGAGGCTCCGTCCCCGCT
This sequence comes from Schistocerca piceifrons, assembly GCF_021461385.2. Classification (NCBI taxonomy): domain Eukaryota; kingdom Metazoa; phylum Arthropoda; class Insecta; order Orthoptera; family Acrididae; genus Schistocerca; species Schistocerca piceifrons. Next base: position 977,367,389 of record NC_060139.1, on the reverse strand, counting down.
ACACACACAGTGTTCCACAACCCCACGACGACTACCGCTGTCCACCTCACCCCTCTGCCGCCCCACACTGAACCACTTATTCTGGGATATTGTGCGGTTCGGCCCCCAGTGGACCCCACCAGGGAACGTCTCACACCAGACAAGTGTAACCCCTATGTTTGGGTAGTAGAGTAATGGTGGTGTGCGCTTACATGGAGAACTTGTTGCGCAGCAATCGCCGACATAGTATAGCTGAGGCAGATTAATGGGAACCAGCCCGCATTCGCCGATGCAGATGGAAAACCGCCTAAAAACCATCCACAGACTGGCCGGTTCACTGGTCCTCGACTCAAGTCCACCAGGCGGATTCGTACCGGGGACCAGGCACTACTTCCCAATCCGGAAAGCCGTGCATTAGACCAAATGGCTAACCGGGCGGGCATTAATATACGTTACTGGCAACCTCAGAATAACCTGATATTTGCCGATTAACTACAACTATATCAACTTTTAAACCTATTGTTACTAATTAATTGTAGTCCGCAAGTTTTGGTCAGTTACAAATGTTGCAGGGCAGCCTAACTGTCTATAGTCTCTCTTCCACCTGAAAAAAGGGGCAATTGAAGACGACGTGATCTCCACATTCACAGACTGGTATGTCATTACATCCTGTTCGAAGCATATGTTTGGCATATACACCTGTTACAAATGCACCATACCTCGAGTGGGGGAATATCGCACAGTGTGAACCTCTGCCTGATCCATGGAGAAATGCTGTAAACCAGCCTTGCAATGCTTCTAGTGTCCAAGATTACCATTCATCCAACTTCTTGGCCCGTAAATGTCTATCAATAATAAAGGTCCGTCATATCGTATACACGATCATTTTGTTCACGCCCGAACCAGTACAGTGCTGCCTTGTGACGTACCCTGTTATCCATCGGACATATCCCGAGAAATACCAGCAGACCCTCGACAGGTATAGCGCGAAAGGCAACGGTGAGCCTCAAAACTACGCCCCGCTGAATTCGTTGCAGAATTGTTTTGTAGCTACCTAGTCGGGGGCGATGCACCCAAAGCTGGCAGCGAAGCCCACAATGGCGTTGAAGATATCATCGTGATATGGTCGCACTTTATATAAAGGTAATTGGTGGTCATCAGTGCCAGCACGGGTAACCTTATGAATAATTTTACCCGTTGTTTACAGTAACAGATTTTACACGTTCTAAAATGTTTCCGAGAAGACTGCCTTAATATCTAAAACCAGTGCTGCGTTTTACATGGATTCTCTCAAACGTCAGGGAAGGATTTCTGCAAGAAAAAGTGTTCCCTTCCGAAGTACGTATGTGTATTTATGATAGCTACATTCATTTTGTTGCCCTTGCAATAAGCAGCCTCTGGACAAGCACATCATTCGTCTTTTCCTCAAGTCTCGCCATGGAGTCTCCAGACATAACTACTAAGATGTTACCTGTGTATGCAACAACACCTTCAGTAGCATCTGCACACTCTAACAGATGTAATAGGGGTTCAGTACTATGATCTCAGAACAATGGACCACTTATGGAACATTAACCGTTAGTGATTTCTTTGATTATATTACTCTACCCCAATCCACTAGAAGCTACATACACTACAGTATTCTACAATGCTCTCATACACACATTTGGGGACCCTAAGATTTAGGGGGGCGTGAGAACACCGCAGGCCACCAAAAATGGTCGAACGCTCCTGCGATGTCAATTATGTGCCCATTTGCATACACCATTGTCGAATTTCCTGCAATATGAAGGGCTCTATTAACCACGTCAGATATAGCCTTCATATATCGACAGTCATTTAGACCCAAGAGTTCCCTATGCACGTGCAACCGGTCACAGAGCAGTTGCTCCAGAACATTCGATAAGACGCTTACTAACCAAATAGTTGTATAACTATACAGTGATCCTAGCTCTTTATCCATTCCCATTTTAATCAGTACTACTCTAGCTGTTTTATATGTGGCCAGGATCATACCTATTCCCATTGCTTGTTTATTAATGCTGTCAAATACATTACTCTCAGTGGATCTACCATCCACAAACCTCATGGTAGACACCATCTGCACCATATGCCTTTCCAGTTTTGAACTTGGAAGCTGTCATAACAACTTATTCTTCAGCGAAAGATATCACCAACTTTCGATTGTCATATTCGTTATCTAGTTCAATTCTAAGTTGTGTGTATTTTGAGTATCTGTGTTTGTGGTACGAAAAAGAAATAGGGCATTTGGCAGCTATTTTGCTGAGTCCAACCATCCAGCCATGATTGAGCTATTCTCTATATGAACTGTGGATGTGACAGTAGGTTCCTTAAAGTGTTCAGCCGGTAACTCACACTGTCTTCCCCCTATGTCAAATTCCAGTTGCCTCCATAGAAACGTCTCCCAGCGTATTCTTTTCGTTTTCTGAAGGAATGTTTCGTAGTGCAGCTTAATTGTCGTGCATGCATGGAGCCTAGCACTGTGCTCTGATTGCCCTAAAGCACTTGGATAAGCTCTTGTTCTTGATATAAATATTGGATTACAGTGGAGTGGTGCAACAGCGTAGAGAGTAGCTATGCTTGGCAACTGCCACACTGCTGCTTCGACACTGGGTGTAGTGGGGCAGAGGCCCTATTCTGTATCTTTCCGCCATTTTGCCGATCGGTTCGGTATGCGAGCGCACCGAACGGTCTTGTTTCCGAAGGAGAGCCACAACATTATTCTGTAAGTTTTCCAGAAGCGAAGCCGAGCGGTCCTAGCGAACCAAAACGCTGTTTTCAGTTCTCCTCGCTCAACCAATCAAAAGCAATCTGCCTCAGATCCACGTATTTGCACTGCAGCGCCACAGCGGCTAGCAGCCGACACAGGCATGCTATTATGCACAGAACCAAAAACTGTGGTTAGACTGTTAGAGTACGTAATACTGTTCAAATATCGCTGACCATGTGCTTCCATGAGAGCATGTTAAAGATAGTATATCATTCACATTGACGTCTTGTTTTGGATTTTATGTTCCAGAATATGACTTAGGAATAGAGTTCAGCACCACATTGTATAAACAGATGTTTGGAAACACCCGAAAAGTTCGTCATTTTTCTGTTATTCATCGTTTCTTAGTTGCTTTAAAATTCATGGAGGTATGTTCCATCTGTGCAACTAACTGAAGGCAGTTTATTGCCACATACGTTTCGCTTCTTTTATTAGTGAAGATGCTTCACAGCTAAAACAAGCAAAACACGTGTGGCAATAAACAAACTGCCTACAATTAGTTGCATAGACGGAACACATCTCCACGAACCCGAAAATTTTTTTAAGAGAGTATCAAAGAATAACAACATGCATAGAACGTGGTTGCAACTCACTCCTAGAGATTCAAATGATGAAGTCGCCTACATCCCTATATGATAGATCAACGATTTGGTTCATGAAAACGAAATTAAAAAAAAAAAAAAGAAGTGATCGGTTGGTAGGGCATATTCTGAGGCATCAAGGTATCACCAATTTAGTATTGGAGGGCAGCGTGGAGGGTAAAAATCGTAGAGGGAGACCAAGAGATGAATACACTAAACAGATTCAGAAGGATGTAGGTTGCAGTAGGTACTTGGAGATGAAGTACATTGCACAGGATAGAGTAGCATGGAGAGCTGCATCAAACCAGTCTCTGGATGGTTCAAATGGCTCTGAGCACTATGGGACTTAACATCTGAGGTCATCAGTCCCCTAGAACTCGGGCCGGCCCCAGTCTCTATACTGAAGACCACAACAACAACAACAAAAAGCGCTTTCTCGAGAGCGTGTGGCGAGTTCAGTTATAGAACTCCGTTGTAGTTTATAACATGCATCTCATGAATCAGAATGCTTGGTATATGGTAGTATAATCTAAAAATATTGTGGTGGGAATCTTTCATGTCTGTCTACTGTTGTTAAGGATTCGGTCACAGATAAATACTTGTGAGAAGCTTAAGGATAAAGACGATTGCTGCTAGTTTCATTTGCAGTAATTGTTGTGCTCTTAGATTCCTGTCTGACCACACACTCGGAAATCGTTACGTATTCAGGAAAAAATGGTGAATTATTTGTGACAATTAAAAGTATAAATGTCACTGTCAATTGTTTCACACACAGCAGTTTTACCTTTCACTTCTTCAACATATCATCATCATCATCATCGTCGTCATCATCATTATCATCAGCAGCAGCAGCAGCCAGTTCTATCACTTAATGATGAGGCCTCTTTGAGTCGGCTTGTAACAAAGCATCCCAGTAAGATCTTCCATTTCTTTCGATTCTGAGCTTCCCTTAAACATATGGGAGTCACGAAATCGAAGTTACTCATTACTTACGTGTAAGTAACAACGTGTATATCACAAAAATGTCTAACTTTCACGTTTAACGAAGTCTCAGAACATGTTACAAACACGAAGGGGATACAAAATTATTTTGGTAGGCTGTATTACTCGAACCCAAGATTTTTGAGACAGCAGTTCATTGCCTTACCCATTATACTACTACGAGTCAACTTCATGTTGATAGTTATTCCACGTAATTCCAGTCGAGAGAAACACAGCTGACTTGGTTGCCAAATGATGCGAGCATAAGCCGTAAATACACGATATTTTGTAAAGTTTCCTCTATCACGCTTCACAAAATTCCTTTGCATTATTACTTGAAAGTTTTAAACGCATTTGGATAGTTAACACGGAAATCTTTTTCGGGAAAAAGTACATGAAGTCGCCAACGATTTCAGCTAACACTCATGTGATATACGTAACAAGAGCCGACCCTCTCAAATTTAATGATTTTTTAAACTATTAATTACTTAAAAATAACAGGTATTTGTCAGAATACTGACTGAAACTGCTTTTTATGTTTTAATCATTCACAGTGACAACAGTACAAACCATATTTCTAACAAAGGAAAGTAGTCTATTATGAACTCACTTTTAAACCGGACGCATCCTGGTGATTCTTCAGTTACTTAATCACTAAATCCGAAGCTAAAGCCGTTCAGTATGTTTAAAATAACAAATTATAGGTGTAAATAATTCACACCGAACCCTACGAGAGGGCTATACCGAAATCCAGAACGTCTCTGTACAGTTGTTGAAAAATCGGCCGGAGGAGCGATCGGTAACAGGTCTCACAAGGGAACCTCGCCATCGCACCCCACTCAGATTTACTTATAAGTTGGCACAGTGGATAGGCCCTGAAAAACTGAGCACAGATCAATCGAGAAAACAGGAAGAAGTTGTGTGGAACTATGAAAAAAATAAGCAAAATATACAAACTGAGTACTTCATGCGCAAGATAGGCAACATCAAGGATAGTATGAGCTCAGGTGCGCCGTGGTCCCGTGGTTAGGGTGAGCAGCTGTGGAACGAGAGGTCTTAGTAGAGACGCCGGCACGGTAGCTCAGCGTGTTCGGTCAGAGGTTTAGCAGCGCTCTGTAATAAAAAAAATTGAGGTAATCGATCAACAGCGAACTTAAACGGATGTATCACGACGACCTCCCCGAGCAGATGCAACGAACAAAAGCGAACAAAATGAGATTTGAAAACAAAACAAAAAAAAAGTGAGAAGTTTGCTTTCTTTATTTTCGCAAAGTTATGATCTGTCCATTCGTTCATTGACGTCTCTGTTCACTGTAATAAATTTAACATCTGTGTTTTGCGACCGCACCGCAAAACTGTGCGATTAGTAGACGAACGGACGTGCCTCTCCAATGGGAACCGAAAACAGTTGATCGCAAGGTCATAGGTTAACCGATTCCTCCACAGGAAAACACGTCTGATATATTCTATACGACACTTGACGGCATGTGCGTCACATGACAGGAATATGTTGTCGACCCACCTAACTTGTACACTTGGCGAATGGGTAAAAAGATTCTTATACCTTGCCCGATTTAGGTTTTCTTGTGGATGTGATAATCACTCCCAAAAAAGTGATGAAAACATAAGAGTTTGTCACATAAACTGCAACAAATGAATGCAACAGTTTCACAGTCGCACAGCTTTCCCTGTGCTCTGTCAAAATATATGTTTTTAACGTTTTCAAATTTTTCCGTATGTAGACCGTCAAATCCTGCATATGTCCAAGCAAATCTGAACATGTCCTGGAATTTTAGAGAGCCAAGTTGATTGTGTGTGAGTGCCTGAACTTTGATAATTGACCCACGATCACGTAAACAATACTGCTCTGTGTACCTCTGCAGCTTCGCAAAATCATAGAACCTTTTCACAAAGTATTTCACTTGCCGAAAACCAAACACAGCTAACGGTTGCACAAGAGGTGTACAACCTGGAGGAATGGTAATCACGTCTACTCCCACAATAAAATTGTACAATGCCTGATCCTTCTGTCCTGTATAGCTGTCAAGGTGTAAGGCAAAAGCTTTGTCCTCATAAGGAGCAATCACACGTTCATTAAAGTCTTTCACTAGTCTTTTCTTCATTTTTCCTGACGCACTGCAATTCACAATGACATTCAGCGTTTGCGCAAGTGCCCTATTCACCTGTTTCTGAACTTGCGGTCCAAATACACCATTTATTTTCCTGCAAACATAAATCAAATGTAGGTAAAAGAAATCCTGCTTTGTTCAGAGCATATTGTATGGTATAACTACTGTGAAGTGGCATGCAGCTGGTCTACAGTACATTCCGTGTCGCCTTCTCCAACTAACGATAACGTGCGGGTCGATTTCATTTCATAGTTAAAACCGGACTGATCTGTGTTGATAATATATGCGTCTTCATACTGTTGGAATCTGACGTTAGTTTCTGTAAGAAACGTCTTGGAACACTATAAAAGTTCTTTCAATTTATTCGCGTAGTTCTTGCTTACATATTTCTTAATCTTCCTGCTCGTAATTTTGTATTTTCTTTTGAACGTGACAAGCCAATGAGATGAAGCCTTGAAGTCCAGGCCGATTTGTTTAGCGTAATGTAATCCCCAAATCTGTAGGTCTGTAATATGCACTGCACTTAATTCATTTCTGGCTTTAATAAATTGTCGGTATACATGGTTTTCTAGTTCACTGAACTTCTGTCTTCGGGTTCCACCTCGTTCCACGACTTCTTTGCAATATTTAATTGTGCTTTTTCCTCCATCCCTTTAAATTTCTTAAATTTATTTGCTACTTCACTCCATAATCTATATTTGCCTCTTTTAATTGGTTTGGACAGTAACCTGTATTGGAGCATTTCCTTCATGTAACCCAAAGAAATACCATCAGATTGAAGTCGAAGTATTTCCTCTTCGTGTTCTTCCTACGGATCGTCAACAATCTCATCATCTGGTACACACAGCCCCGCAGCAATCAGCAAGGTATCATCACCCTACGTAGGAAATGTAGGAAATAATCATACAAATGTTTGACAATCGTTCGATCCTTAAGGAACTTTCCGATTTCTTACAGTTCGGAAAATATTCATTGACCTTGTTATTGAAGTCGCGAGCTATATTTGCTGGATTCATATTGCCCACGGAATACATCTCACGTATTTAATGCACTCTCGTCGAAAGTAGCGAACAGTCAACTGCCAGCCAGGGAGCCTCGTTAGCAGGAATACTCTCTCTTCCGTGCGCTGTAGTCGACTGACGTCGTGTGTTTCGATGTTTGTTTAGGTGTAGCGTCCCCATACTACGGCGCAGTTGCCTCGCCTCTGATGGGCGGACGTACAGATAATAATTGTCTGAAAATAAAAAAAGTTAAACTCTTCCCCCCCCCCCCCACCCCCGCGAGGGAAGACTTGAACCAAGGACCTCTCGTTCTGCAACTGCTCACGCTAACCACGGGACCAAGGTGCTCCTGAGCTCACTTTATCCTTGATGTTGCCTATGTTCCGCTTGAACTACTCAGTTTGTATATTTTGTTTATTTTTTTCATAGTTCCACACAACTTCTTCCTGTTTTCTCGATTGATCTGTGTTCAGTTTTTCAAGGCCTATCTACTGTGCCAACTTATAACTAAATCTGAGTGGGGTGCGATGGGGAGGTTCCCTTGTCAGAAACTTACAGAATAGTAGAATAACGTCGGATAAAGAACCGAAAATAATGTCACTATCGACGATACAGAATAGGGTTGCAGGGACCGGCGTGACAGCTGGTAGGCTCATTTCACTGCGTAGTGTAACTAAACTGGTCTGACTACATTGTGTTCTATGTACCAAGAGTAACTTCCGATAGAAGATGTTTTATCACGCATTTTGTGATACCCTTTTTTAATCGTGATAAATATTGTAAATCCTTCTTATAGGGAAAATGTCCTGATTATTTTGATGAATGCAAATTTCAAAGAGGTAGGTAAGCATGCATAAATTTACTAACCTTTGACCAATGTGTTGTTGTCTTTGTATTTAACAATCTATGAAAAATCTGTGGGTAAAATAAGTTAGTTGCTGGGGAGTAGTTTGCTGACAGATTATGGCCACACACCGTCAAAGTTGAGCTACTGCAGCCCATTGTGTTGAAATAACAATGCTAAAAACTTTCTTTTAAAATTGTGAACCACAAAGAGAAAATGTTATTTAAAATTTGTGAAATGATTTCAAGAACATGTCAGTAAACTGAAAACTGAAACATTTTCATTGTTTTGATTAGATTTGATACAACAAGATCAAACCTGTGAACTTCTGCAGTCATTTTGACTAAATTTTACAGGAAAGCGAGCTACACCTCTAGGGGTGAACCACGAGAAACAATGAAGAAGAGTTTCCAGCAAACTACTAATAATTTTGATCAATCAATATTTGTGAACTTTTCACCCCGTTTGCTCAGTGTGCTGTTGTGAAGGACGAAGTATATGTCCTGAAAATTAGCATAGACAGAATTTAAATACTTAATATGAATCAGTAATTATAGGGTGGGGGGTCAGAGTGAACGGCACACGCGCAAGCCGGCTGACCTGCAATCTTTCTACTTGGTGAAAGAAATTGAGTCTCACGGAACTCTTAGCTTTACTTGTCAGCTTCATGATGAACTGCCTGTCATTTCGTTAACGGTCATAGTAATTGTGATATTTCAAAGTCAAGTAAACTACTGCAAGAATTTCAGAAAACTTGTATTGAAAAATAGGGGTCGCTATGTACTTGCATTTGGTGCATGTTAGGTCACATATTTCTGCGCATGAAATGTAGCTGAGATACTGAATTATTCTTTAAACTTAGAAGGGTATCGCTAACTATCACCAATCTCGAAAAAATTGATTCTATGTAAAGTTCTTGTCCTGAACACCGAAAAAGGCAGAATGAAACACACAGATCAAAACAATTTTTGCATCACCTCGGATCCGAGAGTTCCGGAAACTGTACAGAAAACTGGAATACAGACCAACATAAACATCATTTCCGTCCTTTTTATTACTGATGAAAACCACACATTGCATGTTGTACCATCAAACAGCGAGACCTTCAGAGCTGGTGGTCCAGATTGTTGTACACATCGGTACATCTAATACCGAGCAGCACGTCCTCTTGCATTGATGCATGTCTGTGTTCGTCGTAGCATACTATCCACAAGCTCATCATGGCGCTGTTGGTCCAAATTGTCCCACTCCGCAATGGCAATTCATCGTAGAAACCTCAGAGTTGTTGGTGTGTCACTTTGTCCATTAACAGCCCTTTCCAATCTGTGCCAGAAATGTTCAACAGTGTTCACGTCTGGAGAACATGCTGTCCACTCTGGTCGAGCAATGTCAATATCCTGAAGGAAGTCATTCACAAGTTGTGGACGATGGGGGCGCGAACTCGTCCATGAAGACGAATGCCTGGCCAATATATTGCCGATATGGTTGCACTATCGGTCGGAGGACGGCATCCACATATCGTACAGCCGTTACGACGCCTTTCATGACCACCAGCGGCGTACGTTGTCCCCACATAATGCCACCCCAAAACAGCAGGGAACCTCCACCTTGCTGCACTCGCTGGACAGTGTGCTTAAGGCGTTCAGCCTAACCGGGTTGCCTCCAAACACGTCTCCGACGATTGTCTGGTCGAAGGCATATGCGACATTCATTGGTGAAGAGAATGTGATGCCAATCCTGAACGGTCCACTTGGCATGTTGTTGGGCCCATCTGTACCGCACTACATGGAGTCTGGCTGCAAAGATGGAGCTCGCCATGGACGTTGGGAGTGAAGTTGCGCATCATGTAGCCTACTGCGCACAGTTTGAGTCGTAACACGACATCCTGTGGCTGCAAAAAAAGCATTACTCTTTATGGTGGCGCTACTGTCACAGTTCCTCCGAGCCATAATCAGTAGGTAGTTGTCATCCACTGCAGTAGTAGCCCTTGGGCGGCCTGAGCGAGACATATTATCGACAGTTCCTGTCTCTCTGTATCTCCTCCATGTCCGACGAAATCGCTTTGGTTCACTCCGAGACACCTGGACACTTGCCTTGTTGAGAGCCCTTCCTGGCCAAAATAACATTGCGGACGCGATCGAACCGCGGTAGTGACCGTCTAGGCGTGGTCGAACTACAGACAACACGAGCCGTATACCTCCTTCCTGGTGGAATGACTGGAACTGATCGGCTGTCGGACCCCCTCCATCTAATAGGCGCTGCTCACGCATAGTTGTTTACATCTTTGGGCTGGTTTAGTGATATCTCTGAACAGTCAAAGGGACTGTGTCTGTGATACGATATCCACAGTCAACATCTATCTTCAGGAGTTCTGGGAACCAGGATAATGCAAAACTTTTTTTGATATGTTTATTTGTGATATTCCTCATCTCTCATAAATGATTAGAGATAATGAAACAAGATTTTGGCAAATGATTGTATGCAAAGAGGAGACTATTTTGCCATATGACTAGTTGACGAAGGTTCCGTATCTAAACTATATTGAAGCTACTACAGATTTTCAAATGAAATAACGTCATTTTTAAGGGCTATCGACAGGTGATAAACGAGAATTATTACAGGTGTCTAGACCGGAAGCTTTACAGTCCATATGTTTTAGATATGAATATTTCAACAAACATTTTTCCATACCACAACGATTAACACAATGTACTTGTGGAATAATGAGTGCTACGTGGAGCATATTTTGGAAGCCAGTAGAAAAACTTCACCAAAATGTTCTGACGACATTGTGAAGTGTACAAGTTCTCTCCAGCACTGCCATTGACCTACACGGATCCCTGAGTGTCGATGAGTAACATACAGTAGACATAGAGCGCCCTACGCAAGGCATTTATCATACAGGACTTTAACAGACCTACAAATGAGGCTATCCAAATGACACAGATTTGATCAATTTTTATCAGATAATAAAACACGAGCTCCATGTCTTTCTAAGGCATGCTACTTCAGCTTTATTATCGCCTCTCGTTTTAAGATAATGAAAGAAATAAGACAGTAATGGAATGTATTCTGTGTTTATACCCTGTAATTCTTCTGACACCGCATCACATAACTTGTCCAAAACGAATCAGTTGTGATTGTAGTTCTCTCTGTGGTGCTAGGAAGTACACCAAGTAAAAGCAGCTGCCGTCACAGCTCCGATGACACAGTTTTGTCAACAGTGCAACGAAAGAAACACAGGCACCAGCAACAATACTGAGGCGCCCCGCTCTAAGCCGCCATGCACGCCGCGCCACTGTAATGACACGCACTGAGCAGCACTGGTTTGTTTCGCCATGGCTGCTCTGCACGCCGCACAGCGCTGGTCTAATTGTGCCACGCCGCTCCACAGCCTTACTCTTCGTCTCAGTGTGGTAAGTTCTGGGCTCCAAGGTATTGTATAGCCTCAGTGTTTACCTTTTCCTTGGGAATATAAATCTCCCGTGCTCTTCTCAGGAGTTCAGATAGTAGCTGCACATCCGACTCTGCAATTCCATTGGAAACGCTGCAATGCAGGCAACTAAGCCATCCCAATCGATTTTCCTGATGCCTAATCCAATCATGCTTTCCTACGCTGGTCTCTCTCTACTTTTGCCACTTTCCCTTTCAATGGGCTGCAATGCAGGTGGTGGCAACATATTGGAGTAGATGTTAGTTTTATTCTCGCCTTGCTCTTTTAGAAGCTGTATATGGGTGTATATATACCCATGGCTCCATGTCATCTAGAGAATGGTCATGGACTGTGTACCTGTCACAATTTCTCGATTCAATACTTAGATGCTGCTTCCGCTGCTCTGTTACATTCATAATGCTCCATGAATTGTACTAATTTAAATTACTTCCTCGCTCCACTTCTGATTCGGGGGAGACATTCCACTGCTCATCATTCCAAGTTCGATCTTGATGTCAGCGCCTCGCGGGGTTACCGCCAGGTCACAGGTGTTTTGTCGCGTGGCTCCCTCCCCACTCCCCCCATCCCTCCCCGTCGGAGGTTCGAGTGCTTCCTCGGGCATTGGTGTGTGTGTTGTCCGTAGCGTAAGTTAGTTTAAGTAGTGTGTAAGCTTACGGACCAATGACCTCAGCAGTCTGGTCCCATATGACGTTACCACAAAATTTCCAAAACTGATGTCAGCATACTGCACCTTCAAAGCTGCAATGGCGAGTAGATCCTGCTGAGCAGACTCTGCCAGCGGGTAACTGTCTTAATTCACTTTTCTCTCACAAAAGGACCGTAGCGTTCCGCTGTCAACAACAGCCAATCACGCGCCACGCGCCGACCGCTCGCCCACATGCATTTCAGTCCATCAAAACGCCGCCACACATTGTCACCTGCCGACCGCCAATTACTGTTCATCGTAGACAGGCGGTACAAGGCGTGGACGAGTTCAAGCCGATAAACTAGCTCAAAAGGGAGTCTGTAGCCTCCTACAAAAAAATGGTTCAAATGGCTCTGAGCACTATGGGATTTAACTTCTGAGGTCATCAATCCCCTAGAACTTAGAACTACTTAAACCTAACTAACCTAAGGACATCACACACATCCAAGCCCTAGGCAGGATTCGAACCTGTGATCGTAGCGGTCGCACGGTTCCAGACTGTAGCGCCTAGAACCGCTCGGCCACAGTAGCCTCCTACGAACACTATCATTGTGCCATGTCGGCCCAGACAAAGGGAGCTGAGGTCGAGGACATTTTATGTAAAATCTTGAATATGTCATTACAATCTTGAACATGACAAAGTCAGCCACTGTAGAATCATGGATCAATGAGAATCATACAGCCAACCAGTTGTATGTCAAAAATTTACGCAATTCTTTAACTAGGTTTCAACATATATAAAAATTCTTCTTTCTCAGAACAACAAATAACACTATAACCAGTACATTGAAACCATATGTGCAGCAAAAAGGAACATTAAAACTTACATACAGTGAAAATAAAAAATAAACTTACATGTCACACGTGGCGTGAAAAGAGAAACCAAGTCATAGGGGATAGTCTACAATAAAATGATCCATGTAAACATGTAAAATCTGTGGTAGAGGCGTATCATGCTCACAGGACAGAATGGACAAGACAGCAGGAAACTTACGCACAGATGGCACTCATATAAGCGGTGCAAACCACAAAAAGCAACTGACATGTTAATAAAATTACATTAAAATAAGACACAAAGGAATTATAGACATTGTTTGCGAATGGGCTTGATTTGAGTTGATGAGGAAAGCCTGCTACTACACATATGCTTTGACCACTAAGCTGTCCACACACAGTGGTCATTAAAACTCTATGGACCATCCAAGCATGCCTCCTGTGGGACACAAATTCTCAACTTATCCATACCAGGTGTACCAATATGAAATGAGCGTTAAGATACAAATATGTCGATAGGGAACATTTTTTGTAAACGAGCCTGAACATTTTTTGCTTGGTTGGTATGACATCTGTCAAAGATATTTAGTATACATAAAGTCACGGAACAAACAACATCATATGTTTTCATGGTGCTACCAATGTCGAATTTTGTACCAGAAAGTGATGATTTGCTGAAAGCATCAATTTTTTGTTTTCATTTGAAAAAGTGCTGCAGAGTCGCATCGAATGCTTGTCGAGGCATATAGTGATCATGCTCTATCAGAAGCAACATGCAAAAGATGGTTTCAACGGTTCAGAAATAATGATTTTGATGTATGAAATGAAGAACGTGGAAGACCACCAAAAAAGGTCGAAGACGTCGAATTGCAAGCAATGTTGGATGAAGATGATACTTTGAGTCAGAAGCAAATGGCAGCAATGCTAAATGTTGCACAACAAACACTTTCTGACCGCTGGAAAGCTATGGGAAAGATCCAAAAGTGTGGGAAATGGGTGCCACATGAATTGAATGAAAGACAGATAGAAAAGCGAAAAACCATTTGTCAAATATTGCTTCAAAGACATGAAAGAAAATCAATTTTGCATCGAACTGTTACTGGCGATGAAAAATGGATTTATTTTAAGAATTCTAAACGGGAAAAATCATGGGTTAATCCGGGACAACCATCAACAACGACTGCAAAACCAGATCGATTCGGCAAGAAGACAATGCTCTGTGTTTGTTGGGATCAGAAAGGTGTGGTGTATCATGAGCTTCTAAAACCCGGTGAAACTGAATACTAATCGCTACAGACAACAAATGATCAATCTGAACGATGCATTATTCGAAAAAAGACCAGAATGGGCCAGAAGACATGGCAAAGTAATTTTTTTACACGACAATGCACCTGCACACAAAGCAAAACTGGTTCAGGATACAATCAAAACACTTGGCTGGGAGCTGCTACCCCACCCGCCGTATTCACCAGACTTGGCCCCTTCCGACTACCATTTGTTTTCATCAATGGGACACGCATTGGCTGAGGAACACTTCGATTTCTACAAAGAAGTCGAAAATTGGGTGTCTGTTTGGTTTGCTTCAAAAGACGCACATTTCTATTGGCGGGGTGTCCACAAATTGCCAGAAAGGTGGTCAAAATATATGGAAAGTAATGGTCAGTACTTTGAATAAAGTGTTTTTACTTTTCAATTCAAAATTAGTGTTTCATTTTCACAAAAAAAACCTCACTTCGTACCGATACACCTGGTAAATGCCCATTATTCTCTTTACTTGTGGAAATATGTACATTAAAATAACATTACAGAAACTGTAACATAGCAAAAATTAAAAGTAAGCAAATAACCAATGCAAATGGTGAGCGAACTTTCGACACATATTAAAGTAGGATAATAACAGACTGTATCTTTGAAAAAAGTAACATAACGAAACATAGCGGAAGCCTGATACAGCTGCGATGTCAATGTAAGAATAGGCCGAAAGAAATCGAAAACGTTTCTGTTTTTAGATTGTAATTGATCATTAAGGATAAAGCCCTTATAATTGAAATTGTGATCAAAAATTTGAAATTACTCCAGCAGATCTGATCTAAAACCCTTCTTCCCTATGGAGAATAACTTTAATGTGTTTTACATTGTGTATTTTGTGCTAATTTAAGCTTCCTGTCATGATCTAGTGCGAGAACGTAGTCATATGTTAAGTTGACACAAGGAACAAAATTTGCCTCTGTCTGTAAGAATAACCTTCAATTTCTTTTTCATTGTGTCATGATCGCTTTCAAGATTACTAGCTTCATCGTCAGCGCCATGTGAGGAATGGCTCTGCTAACCCTAAAAATCAGTAATAACACAAAAAAAGAAACTAGAGATCATTCGTGCTGTCAGAGGTAAATATATTTCTAGTCTCAATGGTTTATTATTGACTTCCTTATATTAATAAACTGCTTTAGAAATTGTAGTTCATCTTCATCTCTTAATTCTTCTGATACATTTCCCACATTTAGGACTGGAACCCATTCCAGTGACGAGGTAATGTTCTCTTTCATTATTTATGCCCACAAAGAAGTTAATATGAATAATTCCACTATGACATTTCACTTCCAATTTATCCCTTTTTGCCGCTCAGTGTGTGGGGTGATACAGCTACAGCATGTTGCAGCACAAGCCCCGCATGAGATTACATTGGATGTGCTCAGAATATACAACAGTGTACACACCTTGAAACCAGACAATATTTTTGTAACAGCGCCAGAGTTGAGAAATCAATATGTGTATAAAATTTCGTGTTCTTTGTATTACGAACTTCGCGAAATTCAAAGGCAACGTTATAAAACATTAGAATAGTCGAAACTAGGATCTGTAAGCAGTAGGTAATTTTTATTGAAAAATTGCAGAGGAAGTTAAATATACTTAGATAGATAAAACTTAGTACTACTGCATTATCACTCTGTTGGGTGTGGTGAACTGCTGTTGTGAACCTCAACGAAACAAAGTCATACGTAAGGAAGCGAATGTCAGTGTGAAACCCAAAATTGTTTCAGAAGAATGTGTATTCAGAATGCAAGAACGCTTATTCAGGAAGCTGAAAACGCAGAAGAAGATAACCAGCGCTTCTGAAGGGTGAAGTTCTGCAATACTATAGCTTCGGCTAGGCACCATCAGGAGCTGTCTAAATAAGAAGAGTAGAACAAATGAAATCATTGCTGCTCAATGGCGACTCCCAGCTGCAATAGCCTGTTGTCTCCTCCAGGATGGGACTGCTGTTTTTGAAGAAATACTAGGAAGCAGACTCTCAAAATTTGCTCCTAAGTGAGACCCTCATTGTCAGATGTTCACCAGTTTTCTCTGTACATGGCCGTATCATGCTGTGCACGTGACGCGAACCACTATGCCTGTGTCAGCTAGTGACTTCAGGCTGGAGACTACTGCAGAGACACATAAAGTATCCAACCATCTACTAAAGACTTCATCTCTAGTAGCAACAGACAACCACGAGAAGTTGGGACAATATGCAAACGACTTGGCACCTTTGCACCACTGGATTACACTTTGAGTGAGTACCTGCTACTGGTGGCCACCTCTCTACAGGGACACATGTTCGAACCCAGACTAGGGGCTGGCGAGGTCTCTCTGCAGTGTATACAAGTTCCTCAAGGCTTCCACCATCCATGATCACCACCCAGTGTGGGCATATGCCTTCGACTTCGGCTACACTATATGTTATTGTTTGAACAGTGTCTACATTAGTAATGTACTTGGCGACTTACACGGACTGCTATGAGTGGCGTCTGATATACCTTAGGGGCAGCTTCGCCGATACGGCTGGCTATTGCAGCTGGGGTGTGCTGTGCTGGCTCCATTTCTGGCAGTAGCTGATCTCCCACTGAAGTCACACTGCTGTAAACCTGTCTCTGTAATAAAGTGAATGGAAGACTATTGTCAACAAGGAAATATGACTCGCCAAGTGTTACAGCCACCACCATCCCTACAATCCACGTCCCAGCTTAAGGAAGCGATACTTCATCCTACCATAAGACAGCCGCTTCTACCGGCACCTTGGGATCAGTCCCTGATTCCAACAGTACTATCACATATATGGTAGGAGATTGTATTGTATTGTATGGAACTGGGGACCTAGAAACGACGGAGAGGCTTCGTTCCCGCCGAAACCCCCAGTGGTTCACAACCCCACAACAGGCTGCAGCAATCCACTCACCTCACCGCCGCCCCACACCAAACCCAGGTTTATTGTGCGGTTCGGCTCCCAGTAGACTCCCCCTCCCCGGAACGTCCAACACCAGACGAGTGTAACCGCAAATGTTTGCGTGGTAATTATGATGTACGCGCACGTGGAGATACTATTTGCGCAGCAACCTTCGAAATAGTGTAACTGAGGCGTAATAAGGAGAACCAGCCCGCATTCGCCGAGGCAGATGGAAGACCGCCTTAAAAACCATCCACAGACTGACCGGCACACCGGACGTTGACACTAATCCGCCGGGGCCATTCGTGCCGGGGACCGGCACGCCTTCCCGTTCAGGAAATCAGTACGTTACACCGCACGGCTAACCAGGAGGACTACGGTAGGAAATACTCTTCCACCAGATAAAAATGTTCAAATGTGTGTGAAATCTTATGGGACTTAACTGCTAAGGTCATCAGTCCCTAAGCTTACACACTACTAAACCTAAATGTCTAAGGTATGTCTACCTTAAAAATAATAAAAAGTGTAACCCAAACCTTTAACTGTGTTTTTCAAACTGAGGTAAACACAGCTTGAGAACGGTACATAAGATTTTGACTGGAGTTTTACGCCGGCTTTCTAAACCGAATTTTCTATTAGCATACTACATAGTTTTGCAGTATATACAAAAGTCAATTGCCAGTGCACGCTTTTGTCTCAGCTTTGTGGGCAAAGAATATGACATTTCTTTCAACAGAATGAGATTTTCACTCTGCAGCGGAGTGTGCGCTGATATGAAACTTCCTGGCAGAGTAAAACTGTTTGCCGGACCTTTCGCGTTAAAGTGCTCTACCATCTGAGCTAACCAAGCACTACTCACCCCCCATCCTCACAGCTTTAGTTCTGTCTCCTACCTTCCTACTTCACAGAAGATCTCGCAGGAGGACGGGCCGTGAGTCGTGCTTGGGTAGCTCAGATGGTGGAGCACTTGCTCGCGAAAGGCAAAGGTACCGAGTTCGAGTTTCGGTCCGGCACACACTTTTAATCTGCCAGGAAGTATCAGTTCTTTCAACACTTCATCATCTTGTTAAATATTAATATTTTTCAATTATATTGTGTATGCTGATGGAAAATGTATTGAAGTTACTCATACAAAATCTTTTGTCACACGTCCAATAGGAAGCCTTTTGGAATTCCGACAGTGAGCGAAGTTCCGGCAGCGAGGGGTCTTCTCATTAGCTTCAGCAGCTTACAGGCAGCGTCTGATATGGGACAAAAATAATTTCTCGAAGAAAAAGTGGAAGGAATAAAATTATAACATCAGATTTAGCGTTACTTTTTATTCTACTTGAAAACAAAATCACGAGAGCTACCCCCAGTGCAAGTGCACACTCTGCTTTCAGCACCTAAGCTGCGAAGATGAATTGCCATACGCAAGTATAGTTCTCTGTCACGTCGGCAACGTAACATCGGACTGAGGGCCAGTCTACGGTATCAAAGTGTGTCCCTCACGAGCAGCAGTGCCGTCTCCCTGATTTCCCTCGGGCATCGGTACCCAGAAAATTCATTTATATTTCTTTCCATTTTAAATGCCGAAGGAGAACTTCCACATGCTATATTACTTTTAGTGCAGAGTACGTACTTAGAATAGCACAACAGTACTAAAAAAACTTAAGCAAATCTCTCTTACATCATGCTTGCAACTTTTATGTTTTCTGCAAAAGTTGGAAATCCATTTAGCGTATCTCTACTGAAGTCCATGTGATCTCTGCCGAGAGAAACATTACTCATTCCAATCGAAATCGAATATGTATTTAAACAGGAATTTACTTTTTGAAACAATTTTAATGCATCGTTTACTTTTCGGTCTCAGTTGCAAAGTTTTTTTTAAACATGATTGGTTTTAACCTGTTTGCGTCAACTTCAAATTTATGTACCTCCCCAGCAACCTGTCATGTCTGTATCCGAAACACACATAAAAATACTTTATTTTGGCCATACTGCAGTTTATCATTGTTACAGACAAGTCTTTCCACTAGGAATGATTCCAGCTCCTGTATCATCCAAGTCTGTCTCAATCATTTCAGCTCAGCTTACTTCTACCATATAATGTCTACCACAGACATTGTTACATGACAGTCTATTCTTCACACCAGTGGCAAATTAACATGTCCTACCCATCTCTTGTCCATCTCCTCCTTTTCCCTATCTCTTTCCATTTTCTCCTCCTCCCTCTTTCTGTCTATCTCCTCCTCATCCTATACCTGATCCTTCCTCCCATTCCCTCTATCTATCTCCTCCCTCAAATCTTCGTCCATCCTCTCCTCCGCATTCTCTGTCCATACCCTCCACCCCCTCTCTCTTCATCTCCCTCTCATCCCTTATCTACCTCCTCTTCCTCCTGTCTATTTCTACGCGCCTCCTCCTCCTACATGTCTGTCAATCTCTATGACCACCTCTCTCCGTTAATCTCTTTGTCCACCACTCTCTGCCCATCTTCTCCTACCCTTCTCTCAGTTCATTTCCTCGTG
This sequence comes from Schistocerca piceifrons, assembly GCF_021461385.2. Lineage (NCBI taxonomy): Eukaryota > Metazoa > Arthropoda > Insecta > Orthoptera > Acrididae > Schistocerca > Schistocerca piceifrons. The sequence continues at coordinate 977,347,456 of NC_060139.1, read as the reverse complement.
TCCTCTCTCTCTCTCTCTCTGTCCATCTCCTCCCCTTGTCTCTAATCATCTGCTCCTCATCCAACTCTCTCTGTCCATCACCTCCCACCTCCTCCTATGATCCTCTTTCTATCCATCTCCTTCCTCTCCACTTTCTGTCCATCTCCTCCTTCCACTCTTCCAGTACATCTCCTCCTGCCCTCTTTCTGTCCATTCCCTATTCCCCCCTCTTTCGGTACATTCCTCCATCTCCTTGGCATCTGCTCACAGTATTGTTGCTAACATTGCTGACTCTCGATCATAAGGGGGGGGGGGGGTGAGGGGGGTCAATTCCTGGCCAGGCTTGGGATTTTCTCTGCTAAGGACATGGCGTGTAAGTGTTGTTTTCATCATCATTTCATAATCATTGACGCACAAATCGCTGAAGTGACGTCAGACAGAAAGAGTTGCAACAGGCTGCCGAACTCCCCACAAAGGGCCTCCCAGTCACTAATGCAACAATGTAAGCGTATTTATTTCCACCTCCTTGTCTCTTTCCATCTCCTTCGTCCCCATCTTTTTATCCATTTCCTCCACCTCTCCCTCTCTGCCATCTTTCCTTCCACCTCCTATCTCAATGTCCATTTACGCCTCCTGTCTGTCCATCTCCTCCTCTCCTTCTGCCTATTCATTAGGTCCTGGCCCCCTTGTTTCCCCCATTCCTGCACTTGTTGTCTATGTCCGCTTCCCTTCCTGTCCATATCCTCTTCCCCCCTCTCTCTGTCCCTCTCCTTCTCCCACTCTACCTTTTACACCTGCTCACTATCCCTGTCCTCCTACACCTGCTCCACTTCTTCCTCTCTCTACTCATCTCGTTGTCCCCCCTCTCTCTGACCATCTTTCTCCAGCTCTCTGTGCATCTCTTCCTCTCTCTTTGCCCATCTCGTTCTCCCTATCTCTATCTGCCCAACTCTTCCTACTCCCTCCCTCTGTCGCTCATTCCCTATTCCCTCTTTACCTCTCCATCTCCTCCTCCCCAACTCTCTTTGTCAGTTTGATCCTCCAACCTCTATCTCTGACTTCCTCTTTTCTCTGTCCACCTCGTCCTCCTGCCTCACTATCCGTCTTTTCATCCAACATCTCTCTACTAATGCATGTCCATCTGAATATACAGCCCACTTAACAAATGTCGGTTCTACCCATATAACATACCTGTCATACAGGAAGCCAAGATGTCAGGGTTTAACAGTCTTTTTCCCTCTATCTGCACCTCTAGGAGCTGGGTGGTTCTTACTCCCAGAATAAGTAGTATGTGTACCAAATCTTGTTGGACTCGAGCAAGTGGTTTAGAAGGAGATGATGTCAATACTCATGCATACTTGCATACATACATACATACATACATACATACATGCATATATACATTTTTGTACATATATATGATTACACAGTCGTTCCTGCATTATGTTAACTCTAGCATGTTCTCACCTTTGCACTTATTCTGTGCTTTCTGTGTTTTCGCCTTAAATTTCCTGTTAATAGCACCATATACTCTTTGAAATTTGTTTACTTTTTTGTTAATCTTGCAAAAGTGACATACTCAACAAATTGATTATACCGGAATTTGTGCTGTGGTGGAATGTAGGAGTACCTCTCAAGAAGTGGGAGGACAATTTTCCTCGAACTAGAAACCGGGCTGAAGGCTTACAACTTAAAGATGATGATGATGATGATGGCTTAATTTTTGCCACCAGTTTGCACTATCAGATTTACAATGACTGAGGATGGATCTCTTCTACTTAAGACAACTTTATAGCTTTGCAGCCAGCAGAAATCTTTCTCTAACAGCTGTCAGCTCATATCACTAAACTGCCTTTTTTTAAAGGAATCCACAATATTTTCATACTCAGGGTGTTGAGAATATGTGTGCATTGCTCAACAAGGACCGCTAGTGCAGCAGATTTGTGCAATATGCAGGTTGGACTGCTTCACCATGTCCTTGTGGAAGTTGTAAAACGAATCTTGGAAACCTGATGATCAAGCTTCCACTTTGATATACGTATAGGAAATAAAAAACTAAATAACCAAAATACACACAGTCGATCGACCTTTTATTCATGACATAAACGCTAAAGTGATATTTAGTTCCAAAGCTGTTGGTCTACATCTGAACTGGAGGTAGACTGGGCTATGTCCATCATTGAATAATTCTATCCCAGTGGTCCTTGATTCTGCAACTTCATATTATGCTTCTTCATATTTCATGATATGAAGAAGTCTCTCATAACTTTTCTTTCCAGAGATATAAATAAATTAAATAGGTTGTGTGTGATTTCTGCAGGAATAATTGAGAGATTCTTTTTATTTTACGAGATTTCGTCGTTAATGATACTCATCTTCTGACAGTAATCCTTACTTTAGGTTAGCTGCTGTTGTGTTCAGTCTAACAACTGGATTGATGCAACTCGCCACTATAGTAGTTTATGGTATGCATGGCTTTTCATCATATGACGAAACTGTGGGTCGCCACCCCCCCCCCCCTTTAGAATTTTTAAAATTCCCATTTCAACTATTGCACACTTGCTAGCGATGGGTATACACTAACAAGTTACAAGTTATTAGTATTGAAATCATGACCTGTAATTGGTCGTAGTGTTATTAGCGCCACCACCGTTTAGGATAGGGAAAGTTGGTTTTGTGCGATATTCGGAGCACGAGTTACAGCCAGGTGCAGGCCAGGTTGCAGTAAGTTACGCTTAGCAGCAGTTGCGAAGGCAAATAGAGGCCACAGGGGCGTAGAACTGCCTGAGAAGGCACACACTGCAGTTTTCATGACGCAAGTCACAGGCAGAAGAGGGCCATTGGCCAACCTAAATGTTATGCATACGTGACACGAAGTGATGCGCTTGGCAAAACAGTCACACAGTCAAGTATAAATAAGTGCTATTTTCTAAAGAGATTCCTTCAAGTGTGGCAGTACTCCTGGACAGCGGGGCATATCACACCACCGGGCTACACACAGCAACAGATGGGGTGCCAGCATCCCAGTCCACAGCGGGGCATTGGTTCTACCCTCAGAGGCCAACATGGGGTCCACAGCCAGCCAGGTGGGTCATTATTCAGCTCACTACTGCGGGCAGCCGTCTCGGCTCTCGACACACGCTGGAGGCTTCCGAGGCGAGGGCCACAGATTCTGACGCCGGATCGCAGGTGGTCGTTGCTGCTGTGTTCTCAGCTATGCCAACGAGGAACAAGCAGCTGCGAGGCCAGCCTGCGGCTCCCGGCAGAGCAGCGCGGAGACAGTGGGGATGGTGGCCGCTGAGTCGACTGCTGGTGCAGCTATACTGACGTAATCGGAACTCTGCAGCTGGCATACAAGGCCGGCACGGCACAGCACAGCGTTGCACAGAACGCTGGGGTGCTTCCTCAGCATTGCAGGGCTCTGTGACGCAGACCGAGGTGAACAGAGCACTGTAATGGAAACAAATAAATAATCTGGAAAGTTCTCGCCGATTCTTAATATGGCACCTCCTGGCACCCATCCACTACATTTGGTGTCTTCCCACTACACTTGGTCATCCTGATACATTCGGCGGCAGAAAGCGCCACAACATTTACCATTTAATTTATTTCATTGATATTCTGGAATAACTTTCGACTTATGAGACAGGTCATTTCACGTACCTTGATTATGCAACCTGAGACTTCTTTTAGACTTCCTTTTCTCCCCAGTTCGGTTAAGTCCCACCTCAGTAGCGTTCGATCTAAAGTTCAGCATTCCTCTTTAGGGCAGCATTTCAAGAGCTTCCATTTCCTTCTTGTTTTAACTGTTTATCATCTAGTTTTCACTTCCATACAGGGCTACACTCTGGACAATAGTTTCAGGAATGAGTTCATGACTTTTAAATTTACGTTAGATGTTAACAAATTTCTCTTTTCTGGCAAATGATTTTCTTACTATTGTCATTCTAAATTTTATATCTTCTCTACGTCGACTATTATCATTTGTTTTGTTGCCCACATAACAAAACTCGTGTACTGTATTTAATGTTTTACTTTGCAGTCTCATTCCCTCAGCATCATCTGATCATATCCGTCTACATTCCATAGCCTTGTTTTCGTTTTATTGGCGTTCATCTTAGAGCTTCTTTTCAGGATACTTTCCAGTTCGTTCAACTATTACCTTTTGTCGTCTCAGAGAGAATTACAGTGTCAACGGCAAATCTGAAAGTTTTCATTTCTTCTGTAAGCCTTCTATACAACATTGCCTTTATGGAAGAAAACTGAATATGTTGATTTCAAAAACTGTTCTCTTACGTAACGTGTACCTTAGGCAGCGCATTCTGTTGCTAAGCACAACTGACTGTTGGTTGGTCATACTCTGTGCATGTGAAAAGTCTCGAGAAATAAAACTTTAAACCTCATTGAATGCAATATTTGAAAAAAAGAAAACGAGTCTAATTAAATGGCAAAATAAACTAAGTGTGAGCTCAATGAAACTTGACAATTGAAATCCAAACATGTTTGATGTCATACATCAATACTTTTGCCCGAAATAGCACCCTGAAGTCTGATTTTGCGGAAAGGTAATATAGGATAGGCTGTCGTCTTTGTGCATCTGTTGAAAACAGTTCCACTGATGACAGATATTGGTCTACTGACTCAAGAACAGCAGACAAAGTAATGTTACCTAAAGGAACATGTATCACTGAATGTGCGATAACATTGTGTGTATTACCTGATTCCTGTAATAAAGTATCTCTCACGTCTTTAAGGCGTACGAAATTTACTGTTTAAGCAGCGATGTTTTCAGTCCTGTCTATAGTGCTGTCTGCTGCCGGAGTTGCGAGTAATTGCTGTGTGTTATTTCCACGCCGCTGATTGTTAGTCGGGTTACACGGTTTCTCTTCAGCTCTCTCTACGTGTCCCTTCAGGCTTGATCCACTTGCGTTTTGCCAACAATGACTGTGTTGTTGTCTGTTATTATTTCGATAATGTTCCCCCACTTGATGATTGCCTCTGTAATTTCCGTTAAGCCTTGAGTTCTGTGGGATTCATCTATCAGAATTGTATCCACTAGAATACGATTTGCGCCTGTAGTTGTTCCAATTACTGTGATAGTGTCTGTGCTCGATTTCATAGCGCCTGTCCTGTCCATTACCGTGATCATGGTCGTCACAAAGGAAATGTCTTCTGTCACGATAATTGTTCTGGTTTACCAGTGCGACTCATACGGATGATGACTGTTTTGTCTTCTGTAATTGTCTTTGTGACAATGAGTTTTGCGATAGCGTTCGTCATTTCTATGGTCGTATGGTAGAAATGAATGCCATGAGTCACGATGTCTGTTGTCATATTTTCGACAGATACGGTTGCTGGAGTCTAATTCCAGTCTTTGTAACAAACCCTGGAAAGCATCAAGGTCGTCTTTCCATCTGCCTTTCAATATTACGTGACGCAGATGTGAAGGCGATTTTGTTAAGCAAATGCGTGTCACCCTGATTTGTCAGATGATGATGCCTACTCTAACAACCCTACCACAACAAAGGTCAAAATTTTAATAACGATGGTGGTGTTGCTCACGCCGCTAAATACTGCATTATCGGGCAACAACGGTCATATTATGTGGCAGGTGTCATTAGAGCACAGTTAATAGTCATTTCCAGTAATAATAAAAAAAACTAGGCACTCATCTTTTTGTGTTTCCCACGCAGGTCTCGTAGTAAAATCATGGCTCAATCGTTGAAAATCTAGGTGGTTATGATTCCAAGCTCGGATGTAAAGAGTCCTAGGTTTTATCGTGCTATATTCAAAAGTTATGTAGATGCGCTTCACAAACCATTCCTGGAGATTAAACCTCTCAAATTTAGCGCAATAGTGATGTAAAAAAATAATCAGCACTCCGAATGTAAGTTACTCTTCCTTTTAATTGCTTTTATTGCAATATCACGTAAACCCAAAACATCACTTCACAATATAAAACATACTTGAAAACATCTTCCTCACAGTAACTGTTAAAGTTCACATTTTATAATCGGACTACAATACGCGTATTTCCAACATAGCGTCCAAGACTTGACCTCCTCAAGGTCCGACTCTCTAACAAGTTAACAACCAACTAACTATCGCTTACGCACCCAAAAATCAGAGTTACAAGTACATCAAAGATCGTAGTGACAAAAGAAAGAATACACATAAGAATAATATCATTTCAATATAAACATATCGATGTATCAGAAGTGAAATCAAATCTGAATGTTGTCTCAGAAATATGTTAAGTAGTTAACAGAAATACAGTAGAAAATTACTAGTATCGAGAGGTTCAGGTGAGGTACCATAATGGTTATGTAATTCAAGTACCATTACAATACCCCCCCCTCCACACACACACACAATTCCATGCACAAGTTGCATGGGACTGGGTGTCCCAAACAGCAAGATAGCAAGGTAGTAAGTTACAGTAATCATTACACAGAATAATAGTATCTTTGAAACAGTACACAGAGATTCTTGATCCTCGTGGTTTAATATTAAAGAAATTAAATGTAATAGGTGTAACCTCCCCACAGTAATTTAAAAGAAAAGAAAAAAGACAATACTTAATACAAATGGGAGCCGAGTGTAACCTCCCCACAAAAATTTGAAAGAAAGAAACATGACAATATTTAATTATGAATGCTAATGGACACTGCTCTAAGCGTAACCTGCCCACAATGAAATGTACTGACAATGGCAACAAAATGTGAAATTCGCAATCTGACTCAAATATAAATTCTTCATAAAAAATTAAAGTCCATTCAGTGATAAGGAAATTCAATTAAACCGAAATATCGGTCTTTGGCCCTGTGCAAAACAATCAGAATTAAAGTCTTACCCCAGAATAAATGGATGTCACATTTCTGCTCTTATCTTTCCGCACGGCTTGGAGGAACTGCATTGCAAATAATAATATTCTTTTTTTTTTGTGATTTTAGTGAAATTTTTCTTCAAAAGAAGTGGAATGAAATGGGAAGTGCAACGAAATCTTTAGTTCAATAAAAAATTAAATTTTTGAAAAAATGCTTTTGAAATAAAAATTATTATTGGGGAACTTGTTGGAGAATAATTACAATAAATAAAATTTTTCATTATCTAATGATTATATTAATTAACAGTATACCTTATTCACCATCTTGACCAGTGTTGCCGACCGCCTACATCACACAACCGCACTGGGCTGCTACTACTGACCGACCGCTCTGCATGACGACTATTAGCGTACTGCACGCGACGACTACTGACAGAGTACTGCTCTCAACTAGACAGAGCTACAGACTCGCAACGACTGACTGACTCAGAACCGCTCGCAACACTCGCGCGGTCAAGCGCATACTCTCTGGTCACAGATGCTACAATGCCTCGCCATTGCTGCTATGTTACATACGTGTTTCATAACCCTCCACTGGGGGGGCAAAAATTTGGCAGCGATGGTGAGTCATTTGGACTTGCCAATCGCGGCGAAATTTTTTTCTAATTAATAAACTTCTACAATTTACATAATATTTAGATGTAGTACATAAATTAAATGTTGTGCACACGCACTAAGTACAAAATATATAAGACAAAGACAAGATGTGAGTACAAAACATAGTAGCAAATGAGAAAAATGTATATACAAATTATTTGACAGAAAACAAATTCATTGGCATATTTAGAACAAATAAACAGACTGGCAAAAAATATTATGTTGACAAGTGACATGAGTGTACTCGCACTGGAGTTGAGAACATATCAGTAAATGATGAAATGTATATACAATTAGTAACAAATGACGTAAGTGCATACGCATTGAAGTATTGAATATACAGAATAGTACAAATCATATTGAAAAATGAGAAAAGTGCACAGGCACTGAAGTTCAGTAGAAAACATATTAACACCTAACATAAGTGCACATGCACTGTAGTTCAGAACATATCATTAAAATAAAAATGTATATACAATATAAAAGACAAGAGTGTACATATACTGTACTTCAGAACAAATCGAAAAAAATGTCTTTAGCATTTTGACAATAAATAAACATAATGGCAAAAAAAATCATATCGATAAGTGACATAAGTGTACTCGCACTGGAGTTGAGCAAATCTAAAAAAAATGTATAGCCATGAACATAAATAATGTTACCAAAAAATAATTTTCACTATGTGACAAGAATTAGGATAGGAAGGGGAAGGATTGCATCATGGTTGTAGCACTTTAGATTGCACACAGCTGTTACGAAAGTCCATATCTTTCCACAGAAGTACAACACCAAGTGGCACAACTTGAAGATCTTTTCCCATCAGAATTTATCAGTGTAGCCAAGACACTGAACTGTCGTAGTAATGTTCCATGTTTTCATTTTGGCAGTACATTAGGTACACCAAACAGTGGGACCATAATAATGTCTTCATCGCTCACGGTGGTGGACAGCATGTCGTGTCAACACCACGCTCTTACAAGACACACCCACGTAGAATTAGTGCAAAACCAAAGATAGTGCTCCATGATCACTAGGATAGACAGGACAAATGGACATTGCAGTAATTCAGGGTAGTTAGCTCATGAGGTGAAGGACATCAAGTCACATAATATTGACAATTACAGACTTAATTAGCAGTTTGTGGCATTCATAGCCCAGTTATTGAACATTTCTGTACCAAGTATGTAGTATTACAGAAAAATGTTCATTAATTATTTTACATAGAATCAGTAGTCTTCTTTTCCTAGTTACAAAGCATTATGAAATAATCGCATTCTTTTCCAATTACACAGTATAGCATAGTTAATTAATCATTTATCATTCCAATAATAATCATTAGCCTTTTCCTAATTAGTTAATTAATCATTTGTCGTTAATTAATCATTTGTTATTCCAATAGTAAGAATCATTAGTCTTCTCATTACAAAGCATTATTAAACAGTAATTATGATTCATTAGCCTTCTAATTACAAAGCATAGCATCATTCGTCATTTCAATATAGTAAGAATCATATTCTTTTCCGGTTACAAAATATAGCATAGTTAATTAATTATGTGTCAGTTAATTAATCATTTGTCATTTCAATAGTAATAATCATTAGCTTTCTCCTAATTACAGTTAATTAATCATTTGTCATTCTAATATAGTAAGAATCATTAGCCTTCTCCTAATTACAAAGCATAATTCAACAGTCACATTCATTTCCAATTACAAAATATGAACATTGAAAACAAGAACTAATTAATGGCATAATTAATAACAATTCATCGAGTGACATTAATTATTGGCACTCAGTGGCCAGCAAGTATTGAATGGAATAAAACATAGTTCATCATTCAGTATTATTCAGATCATTACAAAGTCATTATTAAAAATCAGTTAATTACAGTCATAGCATTAATAATCATGGACATTATAAGTAGTCTCATTACAATAAACAGTGGCAGTTATTAGCCAGTGACAAAGCATTATTTTATATAATTTTTTTTTGTCTCATTAAGAAGTCATTACTGAAGTGACATACTATTCAGAGCTAATCAGTGTTATTCAGAATTTTCTCAAACTGGTATCACTACTTGGGACTGGTAATACATTTTTTTTTTTTTTGTTAGCAATGCATTGCGTTGGGATCGATAATTAATTGCTGAGACATAACACTATTTGCTGCAAATGAGGATAGGTAACGTCATTCGTCATGAGTCAGCTGTAGCAAGATTGTGTAACAAAGCAGTATATGTGATCACATTTATAAATGATAAACACAAATGGGTAAAAAAAATAAAAATGCAAGTACAAGAACAGGTATAATAACTAACAGGTTTAGTAAGTATCATGAAAAGCTTCTCCTGGAAAAAATACAAAATGGATTATTGACCTGAAAGAAGAAACGCACACTATGCTGAAAAGTAGTGAACTTCGAATTAACAGGTAGTGAAATGTGTATAAAATGTGTTCCATAGCTGTCCTTTCCAAAACTTTCCGTCATCCTACTACGCAATGTAACACCTGCTGTCAAAGCAAACTGCAACAAATACTTAAATAACTACATAGCATAAATACATAACTTCAACATTATCCTCATCTGTAAAGAAAACTTCATTATCCATATCATCATAACTTCACTATTATCATCACCTGTAAAGAAAAACTTCATTATTCATAATACCATATCCTTCATCATTATTCATCAGCATTCATTATCATCTGCAAAAAATCACTTCATTCCTCATTATACAACTATTCCTTATCTCTAGCATATTTCATCACTAAAAACTAAGATGTGTAGTTCTGTCTGACAGCCTGCATCAATCACCTTGTATTCTGAAAGAAAAAATTAGTTAAGACTGCTATTCTATGATGAGTATTGTATATTCTTGTTAACGCCTGCCAATCCTGATCCATTTACTCTTCCTCATAAAGTTATTGCACCTTCTTTCGTTTATTCCGTAGGTGAAATTCCCATTTCTGTTGAATTTATCTCTTACACGCATCATTTATTTCTGAAATTCATGAACAAAGATTAATGTCTTGCATTTAAATCATATACCCACTAAATAATGACTGGTTTATGGTGACACAATTAACCATATAGGATAACATGACAGAAAACGTAATATGTCAAAGACATTGACAGTGTTCAGATGCAAAAATGTACACAGAATATCACAATGCAGCAGCAAAAAATGTAAAACAGTCACGATGTTGAGATGTCATAAGGCAAAAAAAATGTCAAAGTCAACTGGTGTGTGTTATATCTTAACTATTTCACAATGCATACAAACAAAACATGAAAACAGTCGTACATAAAAAGACAAAATGTGACGTTCGTTGTGTTCAGCTTGTATGTAGTGTAGTTAATAGAGGCGAGAATTAAAGACTTTAATGAAAAAAAATGTAATGAAATTAACATGTCATTAGCTAACATTGCATAATTAGTCATAAAATACGTAAGTGTGTCTGAAAAAATATGCACGGTCTGATGTGTAACGACAAGAAAAGCGACCTGCTAACCTTACCTTGCCGGGCACTTGCCAAGAAAAAATACGATAATCATCAGTAATTAGTCAGGTGAAATAATTGCATTAGTAAATGGCATCATAGTGTGTTGAATCATAAAGTGTCTTCATTCAATAAACGGTTTAATGTTTGAGATATGGTGGTTGCCTTTCGATTTTCTGGTTCTCAAAGTTTCGACGTGTACAACATTGGGGTGAGGGATGCTGCGAATCCGATATGGACCTGCGTATAGAAGTTCAAATTTACTGCACTTACCTTTTAATTTACTGGATAAATAGTGTGTACGTATTAATATCTTCTGTCCAACGTGAAAGTCGCGGCGTGTACAAACCTGTTTTTGCTGTCTTCTCCGGCGCTCTGCGGCACGTTTGATGTTCAGCGCAATGTCAAATATTTCGTGGTGTCGTAATCGACGAGATGTAGGAAATGTTATTAATTCTTTAATTTTGTTAGGTGGTTCAGCATTTTTCAGTATAACAGACGGAGATAGCATAGTGGATTCATTTGGAATGGAATTAATTACATCTTGGAATGAGAATATGTGTGTGTCCCAATCAATATGTCTTTTGTGGCAGTATATTCGGCACAGCTTACCAATTTCTTTCATTAATCGTTCACAGGGGTTCGAAGAAGCATGGTACTTGGATATATAGATCGGAGAAATGTCTCTAGCTCGTAACATGCGTGTCCATACGCTACTACGAAATTGAGATCCATTGTCAGAAATTACTTTCATTACATGCCCTACATGAGATAGAAAATGTTTTACAAATGCTTTCGAAACAGTTTTAGCAGTAGCTTTGCGTAATGGAGTGAAAGTAACAAATTTTGAAGTGAGCTGAACAGCGACAAAGATGTAGCAAAAACCTCTGTTAGTTCTCGGAATCGGACCAAAAATATCTACAGCGGCCATGTGTCTTAACTTAACAGGTATAATGGGATATAAAGGAGGAATATGTGAAGTGGTGTCTGATTTAGCTTTCTGGCAAATTTTACAAGACGCTAAAACTCGTCGTATACGTTTCTCCATGTTGGTAAAATAACAGTTCTGTCTCAGTATAAGAAAACATTTTCTTGCTCCGTAATGTGCGTAACTTAAATGAGTGTACCAGATTAATTTGTTAACCAGTTCGTCAGGAATGCATAATAACCAATTGTTGCTGTCAGGATGAGAGCGGCGAAACAGAATGTCATTGCGTACAGTGTAGTGGTTCCTAATCGTAACATTATTCTTATCTTGCCAAAGCTGTTTAATTTCTTTCCACACATTGTCTTTATTTTGCTCCTTTGCTATGTCCTGTAATGACGATGAAATAAAGTTTTCAAATGCAACTTGCTGAATGTACATGACACTGAAATTTGTTTTGCAGAAGTTGGTTGCTACGTCTTGCTGATTGTTGCCGAGAGAACGCGATAGTGCGTCTGCTATAACATTTTGTGTGCCGGGAATGTGAACTATTGTAAAATTAAATTCCTGTAAATATAGTTTCCATCTACTTAATCTATCGTGAGTAAATTTAGCTGAAAGCAAAAATTGTATGGCTCTGTGGTCTGTGTAAACGGTGGTATGTCTGCCATAAAGAAAGTGCCGAAATCGCGTAAAAGCCCATACAACACATAATGTTTCAAGTTCTGTAACGGAATAATTTCGTTCAGCGGGTGACAAAATGCGGCTTGCAAATGCGATGTTTTTAATTACTATTGAACCATCTTCTTCAATTTCCTGGAAAATGTGTACGCCCAAAGCGGTATTGGAACTGTCGGTGGCAATCGAAAAATTTCTAATAAGATCTGGGTGCGATAATAGTGGTGCATTCAACAAAGCATGTTTCAGGTTCATGAATTCAGAATGTGCTTGCTTATCCCAAGACCAAATAGTGTTTTTACCTGTTAACTGGCATAGTCTAGGCGTGTCTAAAGCGGAGTGATGAATAAATTTACGAAAAAAGTTAATTAAGCCCAAAAAACTGCGTAATTGTTTCTTCGTCGTAGGAACGGTAATGTCACGTAGAGCTTGAAGTTTTTCCAGATCAGGTGCAATGCCTTCTGCTGAAATTACGTGTCCAAGAAATTTTATAGAAGTTTTGCCAAAGTGCGATTTACTGAGATTAACTGTAAGTCCTTGTGCATGAAAAGTTTGTAACAGTTGTTCAAGAATCAGATTGTGTTCAGACCAGTTAGCTTCTGCGATAAGAATGTCGTCTACGTACGTCGTAATTCTGTCTCTAAGTTCTGTCGGAAGTATTGTGTTCAAACCGCGAATAAAAGCTGCAGAAAAAATAGTTAAGCCGAACGGTAATTTGCAAAATTGATAACAGTCGCCAAAACAGAGAAAAGCTGTATATTTTCTACAATTCGGATGAAGTTGAATTTGCCAAAATCCTGATTTCAAATCTAGTGTAGAATAAATAGCTGTACCATGAAATTTCTGTAGAAGTTCCTCTAATGTCTGTGGTCGATCTGTTTCATTAATAATAATGTCATTAATGTGACGTGAATCAAGTACAAGGCGAAGTGAGCCATCTTTTTTCTTAACAATATGTAGCGGGTTTATGTACGGACTAACTGCTGGTTCAATAATTCCTTGATCGAGCATATCCTGCAATTCTTTTTTAACTTGTTCTCTGTGAATATACGGAATGGGATAATGCTTTGCTTTAAATGTGTCGTGCGGTTTGACTTGAAATTCATACATAAAGCCGGACATAGTACCAGGAATGTTGTCAAAAACTGGAGCTTGCTGTAAAAGAATTTTATGTAATTGCGTTCGTTCGTCGTCTGTAGTTGCACTGCTTTGTCTAACTTTATCGGAAATCATTTGTATTACGTCGTAGTCCACTTCGTCTGGAGTATTATAGTTGTGTACGTACGTATCCGTGAACAATGTGGGATTACAGTCTATGTCACGTGTTGCGGAAATGACCTCTGTGCGGTTAATTGTTTGCTCTTCCGCAGATAGTGAGTGCTGAAATTCTAAAGCAAGTTGTACATTTTCATCCTTTAACATTAAATAAGAATTCTGAAAATCAATAACTGCGTCGTGTTGTACCAGAAAATTCGTACCTAAAATAACGTCTGTTGTCAATAAAGGAACAATCCAAAAATTAGAGTGGAAAGTATGACCTCCAATACAAAATGATAAATGCGTCTGTAATTTAACATCTACACCTTTACTCGATACTGCTCCTTTCACTTTTGTTTTGCCTAAAGGTAATGTCGGATAGGTATTCTCTTTGTTGCACTCATTAAAAGTCTCCTCATTTATTACTGATATTGGTGATCCGGAATCAATTACTGCTGAGAATTTCGATGAACCAATATTAATTTCGATGACAGGATGTGAAATAGATTTCTGAATAACTGGTCTTTCCTGTAAAAGAGTGTCTCTGATGTCGTCAAAAGTAATTACATTTTCGTGAACAACATTTTGCGTGTCTAAAGTAGTGCTTGTATTATTGGAAGATGCGTCCTGTACATTATCTAGTCAGATTCTATCTGACGTGTTATTATTATTAGGCGGATTCTGTGGTATTTCGACTATTTGAACTGTCCTATTACTTCTTCCAGACGTGTTACGCTCTGGATGGTACCTACTGTCGGGTTCATTCATGCGAATATGTTCTTGCGTATGATTTTGCTGTTGGTGAGACCGACTGTTATTATATGTACGCTGGTAATTGTACTCATCGTTTTTACGTCTGTCGTAATAGTCATTCCTATACGGTGCATTGCGATGGGAATTGAAATACTGTCTTCTTTGTACGTAGTTGTTTCCTTGCTGCCGTCCATTACTATTTGTTGGACCAGGGACTATACGTCCACGCGGCGAAACATTAAAGCCTGGTTGACCTTGTGCATTCCATTGTTGGTTAGGTATGCTAACCGGCTGGTTTTGATGTTGTTGTTGTGAAATACCTCTATTGTTACTAAAGTGCGGTTCCTGTTGCTGAAAAGTTTGACGATATTGATAATTAGAATTTTGGCTGTTATTAGAATTTTGGTAGTTGTCGTTCCTAAAGCGTCTGTTATCTTTCCTATTAAAATTACGTGTCTGATCATAATTGCTGTACTTTTGTTGACCTTGGTTATTATAAGAAAAGTTTTTGTTTACAAAAGAATAATCAGATTGCTGTACTTCCAAGAGCTGTAAAAGATCTCTAAACGCTGAAATATTTTCTTTTTGCTGACCTGTTAGAAGTGACACTCGTAATGACCGTGGTAATTTGGAAATGCATAATTGTATAAGTGCGGATTCACTGTACGGCTCACTTAGGTACTGGTTTTGTTGGACCATATGCTCAAAAAATTGCGTGACACTGGGAAAATTTGAGTTCTCGTAATTCGGCAAACTAATTAACTGATCTTTAATTCCGCGCTGTGTCGTCTTCGACCAGTACGCTGACAGAAAAGCATTCTGAAATTCCTCTACCGAGTAACATTGCCTCGCGATCGGTCTCATACGAGTTGCCGGTTCGCCTTCCAAAAAGCTGCAAATAAATTCAAGTTTATGCGTTACAGGCCAAGTCGGTGGAAGAGCAAAGCTAAACTGTTGAATCCAATCCAGTGGGTGAATCTGCGTTCTATCGTTTTCAAATATTTTGAACTTTCTTACTGACAGAAAATGTTTGTAATCGAAATTATCATCTCTGTGTGATGCAACAGGTTCAGGATCGTAAGAGTATCTATTGAACTGTGGTTGTTCGGAATCTAAGTCCCGTACTCTCTGCAGATTACCCAAATTATACGCGCTGCGTGAGTCTGACACATGTTCATAAAGTGGCGTCTGTTGTGGTATGTTATTAACTGAAATGTTTTTCATCTCTGTTACTTCTTGTTGTAAACCTGACAACTTCCTACGTAACGTGTTGTTAGATGAATCGATCTCATTAATTGTCTGCTGTAAATTTTGAAATTCAGATGTTTGGATAAATGAAACCGGTGCAGTATCGTCTGATTTATTGTCATTAGTATTTTCGATAACAACAATACGACTGGCCAATTCATCACATTTTTCAGTCAGTATTTTAACCTGATCATCGGTTTTAGAATCGGACGCATTAATCTGTTTTTGCAACTTACGCGTAGTTTCGCTCAGTTTTTTAACATCAGCTTTGATGACATCGCAATCCTGTGTTAGATCTAATTGTTCGAATCTGTCTGTCACTGTTTGAATATTTACTGTGTGTGTATCTGTTTTTGATTTAAGATCAGAAATTTCATCCCGTAATTCCGCGTTCAATTGTTCTATGGTATTAATTTTGTCGGACACTGTAGTAATATTATTGTCTACATACGTCTTCGCTTTCGCGAACATTTTACGTTTATCCTCTTGTCTTTGTGCAGTGATTGTTTCCATAACCTGACGTTTGACTTTATTTTGATCCTGAATAAATTTGCGGAAACGCGTATCACTGTTCTGTATGTGCTGATTAAAGCGCTCGTTAATCTGAGTGTTCTGCTGTTCGAATTTCGCGTCTATCTTTGCATCCATTGTGCGCGAAAGTTCTACCGTCATTGCTTTAAATTCGTCCCGTAATTGTGTAGCTTTTTCAGAGCATTGTTTAGCGACTCCGCTAATTTCGTCTCTGAGTGTTTCTGTTGCGGCTGTTTGCATTTCCCTTAATTCTTGCGCAACAGACTTAATTTCTTCGCTATTTTTTTGTGAACAAGCCTCAATTTCCGTGCGCAACTGTTCCTTAGTGTCATGACACTGCGCGGCAACGGCTCTAATTTGTTCACTAAGCTGTCTGGAATTGTCGTCTAATTTATCATTTAAGTGTTGTTTGAGATTTTCATTATCTTGTTTGTTCTGTTCCCTAAGTTGTTTAAAATCTTCACTTTGTTGTTTGACCTGGTCATTAAGTTGTCTAAAATTTTCGTTCTGTTTACTAAATTGTTGTTTGAGATTTTCGTCATTTTTATTAAATTTTTCATTAAACTGTTTGAAATTTTGCCGCAAAAATGCCATAATTGGATCCGATTCAAAATTAGCATTTCTATTCTCTGTGCTGTTCAATAGTGGATCTGGAACTTTCTCGCTTACTGTAACCATTCGGTTATTCTGAGATTTAGAAAAAAGTTTGTCAGTCGGATGTACACTGTCAGTCACTATTTCGGAATTAAATAAATCCGTCGTACTTTGAGTATCCTGTTCATTTTCATTAGACAAATTTGTCTGTACGTTATCTGAATTTTCCAAATCGGGTATGTTAAGCTGGGTAGCGCGCATTACAATAGAGCGTTCTGCGTCATCAATTGTCGTTAAATTAACAGACGAGACAAGTAGGTTCGTTTGTTCATCGTTAAGGTAAAAGTCATCATTAGTGGTTGTAATGCACTGATTGTTGGTGAACGCAGGATTGACATCATTACACTGCGTGTCACAATTACTATCGGTCACGCTGTTTAAGTCGGTAATTTCATGCAAAATACCTCGCGATACACTATTCACAGTCTTTCGCGGCATTTTTACAGTAGTCACAAATATTCACAAAACAATAAGCACAATGCAAAAACAACACACAAATACAACAGAGCAACGAATTGCCGTTGACCTGTAGAAAGAAAGTCACAAAATTAGTAAAAGCGTTGCGCCAAATCCTAATTATATCTAAGCAAACAAGAGCAGATATCTGACTGTTGTTCAAAAGACTCTCAACGAAATTCGATCCTGGACTGGGTGTCGCCAAGTGTAACCTCCCCACAGTAATTTAAAAGAAAAGAAAAAAGACAATACTTAATACAAATGGGAGCCGAGTGTAACCTCCCCACAAAAATTTGAAAGAAAGAAACATGACAATATTTAATTATGAATGCTAATGGACACTGCTCTAAGTGTAACCTGCCCACAATGAAATGTACCGACAATGGCAACAAAATGTGAAATTCGCAATCTGACTCAAATATAAATTCTTCATAAAAAATTAAAGTCCATTCAGTGATAAGGAAATTCAATTAAACCGAAATATCGGTCTTTGGCCCTGTGCAAAACAATCAGAATTAAAGTCTTACCCCAGAATAAATGGATGTCACATTTCTGCTCTTATCTTTCCGCACGGCTTGGAGGAACTGCATTGCAAATAATAATATTCTTTTTTTTGTGATTTTAGTGAAATTTTTCTTCAAAAGAAGTGGAATGAAATGGGAAGTGCAACGAAATCTTTAGTTCAATAAAAAATTAAATTTTTGAAAAAATGCTTTTGAAATAAAAATTATTATTGGGGAACTTGTTGGAGAATAATTACAATAAATAAAATTTTTCATTATCTAATGATTATATTAATTAACAGTATACCTTATCACCATCTTGACCAGTGTTGCCGACCGCCTACATCACACAACCGCACTGGGCTGCTACTACTGACCGACCGCTCTGCATGACGACTATTAGCGTACTGCACGCGACGACTACTGACAGAGTACTGCTCTCAACTAGACAGAGCTACAGACTCGCAACGACTGACTGACTCAGAACCGCTCGCAACACTCGCGCGGTCAAGCGCATACTCTCTGGTCACAGATGCTACAATGCCTCGCCATCGCTGCTATGTTACATACGTGTTTCATAGGTTAAAAGTTTCTTTAGCCATATCTTTTCAAACTTGGAAAAATTACTAAATTTTACAACAGGCCTCCCTTCACTCTCTTTACAACAGTACATATAAATATCAAAATGTAATCTGTTAATCTGTAACAATTGCATGCAAAGAAAAACTCATAAAATTTTTGAATCTTAGTTACAACTATGTACATGAGTACAGAATATGTCTCCTAGCAATATAATAAGAAAAGTATTAAAATTTTTTCAAACAAGAGTCCAATTGTTATTTTTAGTCCATCATTTATATATAACTCACTGTCCATTTCACCACTGTAGTTCCTGTTCTCCTAGTTAAGTTTTTCCTCTAATAACAGGTCCATAGGTATTCCTTTTACATAGTTCCTTTTAGCTGGTGGGTTCTTTATCTGAAATTATTACATAGGCTTTACTGTTCAGTTCAGTATAAATTCCTACACAACTATTCAGTGTTATATTCTATCACCAAGAATGATCAAACACTAGTAGAATGACGTAAAAGAAACAATATGAAAGATTATGACAGTCTAAAAATTATTCATATTCAAGAAAATTCTATATATTACAAAACACATTAAATCTATCATTTTCTAACATTACTTTAAAAAAATCTTGTTTGTGACATGTCATTAGCAAGCTTGTTATCATCCATAGCCCTTCAACATTCTGATGTGAAAGTAATTGGAATTTTTACTCTGCTATAATATGGTATGATAGTATATAAATAAATTTGGAAATTAATTTCAAAGTTATTCAACCAGATACAGTTTACTACATTAACATGGAAATTTGTGACAAAGAAAAGTATTACCAGACAGCATTTAAAAAAGCAGTTGCTTGTTGATCTGTATTGAAGAGCATGAGTGCATGGTGCAATTATAGACACTGCAACAAGGGAGGAGCGATACCTCAAAATACACTCCTGGAAATTGAAATAAGAACACCGTGAATTCATTGTCCCAGGAAGGGGAAACTTTATTGACACATTCCTGGGGTCATATACATCACATGATCACACTGACAGAACCACAGGCACATAGACACAGGAAACAGAGCATGCACAATGTCGGCACTAGTACAGTGCATATCCACCTTTCGCAGCAATGCAGGCTGCTATTCTCCCATGGAGACGATCGTAGAGATGCTGGATGTAGTCCTGTGGAACGGCTTGCCATGCCATTTCCACCTGGCGCCTCAGTTGGACCAGCGTTCGTGCTGGACGTGCAGACCGCGTGAGACGACGCTTCATCCAGTCCCAAACATGCTCAATGGGGGACAGATCCGGAGATCTTGCTGGCCAGGGTAGTTGACTTACACCTTCTAGAGCACGTTGGGTGGCACGGGATACATGCGGACGTGCATTGTCGTGTTGGAACAGCAAGTTCCCTTGCCGGTCTAGGAATGGTAGAACGATGGGTTCGATGACGGTTTGGATGTACCGTGCTCTATTCAGTGTCCCCTCGACGATCACCAGTGGTGTACGGCCAGTGTAGGAGATCGCTCCCCACACCATGACGCCGGGTGTTGGCCCTGTGTGCCTCGGTCGTGTGCAGTCCTGATTGTGGCGCTCACCTGCACGGCGTCAAACACCCATACGACCATCATTGGCACCAAGGCAGAAGCGACTCTCATTGCTGAAGACGACACGTCTCCATTCGCCCCTCCATTCACGCCTGTCGCGACACCACTGGAGGCGGGCTGCACGATGTTGAGGCGTGAGCGGAAGACGGCCTAACGGTGTGCGGGACCGTAGCCCAGCTTCATGGAGACGGTTGCGAATGGTCCTCGCCGATACCCCAGGAGCAACAGTGTCCCTAATTTGCTGGGAAGTGGCGGTGTGGTCCCCTACGGCACTGTGTAGGATCCTACGGTCTTGGGGTGCATCCATGCGTCGCTGCGGTCCGGTCCCAGGTCGACGGGCACGTGCACCTTCCGCCGACCACTGGCGACAACATCGATATACTGTGGAGACCTCACGCCCCACGTGTTGAGCAATTCGGCGGTACGTCCACCCGGCCTCCCGCATGCCCACTATACGCCCTCGCTCAAAGTCCGTCAACTGCACATACGGTTCACGTCCACGCTGTCGCGGCATGCTACCAGTGTTAAAGACTGCGATGGAACTCCGTATGCCACGGCAAACTGGCTGACACTGACGGCGGCGGTGCACAAATGCTGCGCAGCTAGCGCCATTCGACGGCCAACACCGCGGTTCCTGGTGTGTCCGCTGTGCCGTGCGTGTGATCATTGCTTGTACAGCCCTCTCGCAGTGTCCGGAGCAAGTATGGTGGTTCTGACACACTGGTGTCAATGTGTTCTTTTTTCCATTTCCAGGAGTGTATGTGGATGGAAAAGAAAGATAGAAATTGGTACTACTGGAGAGTTCAGCCTACCCCCCTCTCATCAGCAGAAGAAGAAAAATAGAATAGAATCAGTGACAGGCAGTAGGATAAGAAATAAAAGGGTAGGGCTCAAAAAATAGAACTGAGAGTAGAATATCAACAGCCGCCGACCAATATAAAATACAATGCAGACATGGCAGAACAGACGACTGTGATAATCCCCCTACAGTAGCTTAAGACACCCATCACTGATATATATTGTCTATCCCAATATTCACAACCCCAATACAGATTCAATCTAACTGTAGCATAAAAACCTACAATTTGATATGTACAAAGGAAGGAAAATGCTCAGGGCTACACTGAGTCTTACAAAAACAGAAAAAAGATTATCAAAATGACAAAAGTAGAGGTTTAATGTTACAACAAGCGTCCTCTTAATTTCATCAACATAATATGCAAAATATCAAAAGGTATCACACTAATCCTAAACATGTTATATAAAAAGACAACATTAAGAAAAATGACAATTGGCAGTATCTGTGTGTTGCCTCCGTAGGCAGACAGAATGGTTCACCAATAATACACAAAAGAATGATTTAATTCCACAGTGTGGAAAGCCCTCAATTTCATACATCCCAACTGTCAAGTGGGCAAATAAACAGGCATATCCTGTTCATAATATTCCAATTTCAGTCTTTTCCAACATATAGACTTAGAAAAATATAATAACAGCAACAAAATGTTTTCAGCATAAATGACATCAGCACATGAAGAAAATAGTACTAAGCACAAAATATGAATGTCAAAATGTTCATTAAAATGTCTAATAACTAACATGAGTAAACTACATCTACAATAGCACATGTCCTACCACACAAAGAAAAGAAAATGCAGTAGCAACCATCAAAATATTTTCTTACATCTAGTCATATATATATATATATATATATATATATATATATATATATATATATATATATATTGAATAGTACATATATTACATGTTTAGATGGTTCATAAGGCAATATGATTTTGCACATCCTTTCAGCAATAAGTAAGCCGCAGTACCATATATAGTTTCCATATCACATGATAGGAAACAAACTTCATAAACAATATAAAATGTGAAAAATTTTCTTTGTATTCCAGGTTATTGAGATTTGCAAATTTTATTCTAGGTATCAGACTTATAAGGTTTCAATTCAGTTACATTCCTCAAACCAAATAATTTCCTAGATTTTGGATAGATTAATCTGTAAGCATTTTGGTGAGGATTTTCTTTCATCTCAAATGGTCCTATATAAATGTCAAAAAATTTCTTTAATTCTGAAGTCATAAGTTTAGCATTTTCTTTCATTTTAACCAAAACCAACAAATCACCAATATTAAAGTGTGAAAACCTGCCTTTTGCATTGTTTCTTTTCTTTCTGTAATCTGCTTGTGTTTTCATGGTATCTTTTACAATTTGTTCTCTCTCCTGAGGTGACAAAATTTGACAAACTGGAAAATCTATGTGTTCAGTAATAAAGCTAGTGGGTCTTTTGTTAAACATAATTTCGAATGGTAAAAAGCCAAATGATGTATGTTGCAAACTGTTCATTATATCTTCGAATTCATTTACATATTTAATCCAATTTACATGGTTCTTATTACAATATGTTCTGCACAACCTCCCTATCTCTCTCATGTACCTCTCTGCTGGATTACTGGACGGATGATAAACTGAAATCAAAATATGTTTTATGTTTGCATTTTCAACAAAATCTTTCCATACTTTAGATGTAAATTGTGAGCCATTGTCTGACAAGATTGCTTGTGGAGTACCTACCTTATTGAAATAATCACTGTTTAATTTAGATGTAGTCTGTTTACTTGTGGCTTTCCTTAATGGATACAATTTGATGAATTTTGAGAATATGTCAACAATCACAAAGATAAAACTGTAACCTCCTTTTGACTTGGGGAGGGGTCCATAAATGTCACAAGCTGTCAGCTCTAAATTTTTGCTGGGCGTGTTTGATTACTCACCTTTACTCTTTGACATCGGTCAGAGGCTGCTAATTTTTTCTTCACTCTTCTGGCAATATTATAAAAATAGACGTTTCCCTGAATATTTTGTATGCATTTGACAGAACCACAATGTCCAAAGCTCTCATGTATATACTTAACTAATGTGTCTATGTGCTGCTCAGGCCAACATAATTTCCAGTCATCCAAATCAGGTCTTAATCTTCTGAACAGAATCCCTTTGTGTACCTTATAATAATCAGCTACCTTTTGCTTAACTCCCAAATAACTTTTTACCAATTTCCAATTTTCATCGTGATTTTGGTGTCTCCTAATGTCATTACAAATTTTTAAAATTTCTCCTTCCTCTTTTATCCCCTTCAAATACATAATTTTGAAATTTTTGTCATCAATGCCTGTTTCATTATCAAATTTTAGCCCAATAGGTGACCTAGAAAGTGCATCAGCAATAACATTTTCCTTCCCCTTAATATATTTAATTTCATAATCAAATTGTTGTAAAAATAATGCCCATCTGGTGATTCTACCATGATAAAACCTACACTCCTGTAAGTAACTTAGTGCTTTGTGGTCAGAGCAAACAATTAATTTGTGTCCAAGAAGATAATTTTTAAATTTGTTAAAAGCCCAATGTATAGCTAAAAGATCTTTTTCAGTCACAGTGTAAGTCTTTTCATACTTTTGTAATACTCTACTACCAAATGCAATGGAATGGTGTTCAATATGATCTCTTACGACTTTTTCCTGAAATAAGTGTGCTCCTAATCCTGTATCACTGCTGTCAGTCATCAAACAGAAGGGTAAAGATATGTCAGGCCTATATAGAATTCTGCTGTGTGAAAGTTGTTTCTTTATCTCATCAAATGCTTTTTGACAATCAGGTGACCAATCCCAGACAGTATTTTTCTTCAATAGGTCACATAAACAAGAAGTGTTCATAGCTTGAGTACTGACATACTGTCTGTAAAATCCAGCAAGACCAAAAAAAGATTTTAATTGTTTTTTATTTTTAGTAACAGGAAAATTCTCTATAGCTTCAATTTTTTCTCTGTCAGGTTCAATCCCCTTTTCCGAAATAATGTGTCCCAAAAATTTCAATTCACTTACTCCAAATTTATATTTTTCTAACTTTAAGGTCATACCCCCTTCCCTTAATTTTGTACACACCTGTGTTAGCAATTCAAAATGTTCTTCCCATGTTTTTCCAAAAATCAAAATATCATATACGTATACAGTAAGTTTAGACAGTAGTTCATGCCCCAAAACAAGATCTGATGCTCTAATATACTCAGCAACAGAAACAGTTAGTCCAAATGGTACAACACAATAATGATAACTTTTTCCCCCATACAAAAATGCAGTGTATTTTCTAGAATTTATTTCTAAAGAAATTTGGTGAAAGCCTGAAGTTAAGTCTAAACTGCTCATGAATTTCACACATTCAAATTCATGTAATAGTTCATCTATGTTTTCTGGATGATCATTTTCTCTTTTCAAAAATTTCTTAAGGTGCCTAGAATCAAGTACAAGTCTAACACCACCTCCACGTTTGGAAACCACCACCAAAGGATTATTATAATCACTGTTACTTCTTTCGATTATACCCCATGCTTCCATTGTTTGTATCTTACACTCTACTTCTTTTCTTTTTGCAAAAGGAATACTATAAGGCTTGAGGAAAAAAGGTTCATGATTTTTAAGGTGTAAAGTGAATTGATAATTCCTGACTCTTCCAAGTTTTTCATTGAAAACATCTTGAAATTCCCACAATAAATTTTTCAACTGTTTTTTTTTATCACTGTCCAAATTAATTGCTTCCTCTACTTTGCTTTTAACTAGGTTTTCATAATTTTGACCAGAAAAATTTAGCTCAGGCTTGTTATCAGAACAGTACAAATTCTCTTCATAGTCTATGATTTTCCTGACATGATTGCAACCTTCTCCACAGTGCATAATAAACAGTTGTTTACACACAATAATATTGTTTTTGGGTTCACACACAATTAACATCCTCTCACTCCAGCTAAATGCAGCACTTACCTTCGACACCCAGTCCATGCCAAACAATATGTTCTCTTCTAAACTTGGAATAACAAGACAATCCTGCTCAAATTTTACATTTTCTATTTCAAATGATAAAAATACTTGACTTTTGATGACTTTACTGTGTTTGCCTGTAGCTCCTCTTATCTTTACTCCCATGACAGGGGCCTCAACAAAATCAACACTGTCCTTAATTTTTTTCTAAATTTATCTGAAATAGCTGAAATAGGACTCCCTGTATCAATGAGACATTTACCCTCCCAACTGTTTACTTTAGCTTTAATGTATGGACACCCTAATTCACATTCTTCTACTTTTTCTTTTAATGGTTCTTGTAACAGGTCATTTTCAGTTTCTCTAAAATTACCCTCATCATTTTCCTGATCAATTTTTAACAACTTCACACACACATTGACACTTTCATTAACATCACCTATGGATACAACAGGTTGAGCATACAGCAGATATTCATTACATTTTACACTTTGCCACCAGTGAGGATATAGCCTTCTACAAATTTTAGCTAAATAGTTCCACAACTCTTCCCTATCTGTTTTGTAATTGCAACTGTTCCATAATATTTCTAAAAATTTTTCACATTTTCCTTCAGAACTTGTATGTGGGTTTAAATACTTCATACTATTAGCTGGCACAACATTACAGTTCTCTGCTACATGAAATTGGTTACACTGACTTAACTTTACCTGTTCTTCAGATGCATGAGTGTCCTCCTCCTCTTTACTAACCACACCTATCTCATCACTAACCACACATACCTCATCATAATACTCACAATTATCAACTTCATTATCACATAGCTTCACTACTTCACTTGAAATAATCTCGATGAATACCTGATACTCACCTACAGCATTAATCTCACCATTACTTACCTCCATACAACTCTCAACAACATCATTAGCTTCCATATTTTCATCAAAATCAAAACTTTCCTTATCATGCATCCTACCCACAGTCACATTAAGTTCCATCTCTCTCTCTCTCTTCACATAACTTTTCATTTTCATTATATAACTTATTTAAATCAGAGCTGTAATGTTTGTCAGATACTTCAGAATTACATAGATTATTATTCTCTACCCAATTATAAAATTTTGCCACAATTGCAATATCCTCATCTGCCTTGTTCTCAGAAGTAGTTACCTTGTTGCTTTCAACATGATTGTTTTCTCTTATTGTATCCCAAAATTTCTGATCAAAATTTAAAGTATTAATTTGGTGTTGAACATGAGTGTCTGTTATTTGTGGTGTGTATTTGTTTTGTCTTTCACTGGTTTTATTATAATAATAAGTTACATTTCTCCTTCTTCCTCTGTCTCTAAATTCCCAGTTGTTATTGTAGGTCCTATTGTGATTAAATTTTCTCGCCCCAAAACTGCGGACCCTCATTGAGGTGGTCCAGAGTTTTCCTGCCTGCTTTGTCTGTTTGATCTCCAATTTTGTTCCCCCCTGTTTCTGTCATCCCATCTGTTTCTATTTCCAGAATTTCTATCCCTGTCTCTGTCATTACCATTATGATCCCTATTGTTTCCCCTGTGTTGTTCATATCTATTGTCTCTGTATTCTCTCCTCTCTTCATACCTGTTTGAATACCACCCCCCCTATTGGTGTTCACCATTGTTAAAATTTTGCATATTCCCTCTTTCTAATGCCCTATCCAATTTATCCACATATTTTAAAAATTCTTCCGAAGAATAATCAGGTCCATGAACTAAATCCCATTGCAGTTTTTCAGGTAGCCTTCTTTTCAACGCATCTATCTGTGTCATTTCATCAAAACGTTTATCTAAATGTATTAATTTTCTCAATTGATCTTTACAAAATGCTTTCATGGTGCCCACTCTCCCTCTGGAAAAAGGTCCATTTAAAAATTCAGATTTAATCCTCCCCTGTTCAGATTTTGACCAAAATTTTTTAAAAAGCTTTTCTCAAAATTTGCAAAGGTTTCCCACTGATCAAAATTTTGGTTACCCCAGGATAGGACCTCCCCTTCAAGAAATTTTTTGACAAATTTAATTTTTGAATTATCAGACATTCCTGGCACAAAATTGTCCTTGCAATGGCGCAAAAAATCAAATGGGTGCAAATTATCACAAGGAAACCTTTCACTAACAGGTTCGACCATGCTGGCCCATGACTGTGCAAATTCTTGTAAACAACACATTCTTCAACTTGATTTCTTTTAGTTTTCAAAATGTCTAATTTATTGGTAAGATTTGATTCTAAACTTAAACCTTTTTCTCAACACTACTGACTGCATTAACACTGTTTACTTTCAAGTCATTAAATTTTTCATCTAGTGATTCATTTTCATTTTGAAGTTCCTGAATTTCCCTGGCCCTGTTACTATTTTCAGCAATGAATTCATTTTCAAAATCAATTATTTTTTTCTCCACATTGTCTACCCTTGATTCTACCACCTTTACGTTACCTTCCAGTGTATTTTTGACCTCAGTTAACTCAGTTTTTATTCCATTTAATTGCTTATTCAAATTCTCCCCTAACCTTTCGTCAATTTCAGCTCTCATTTCAGATTTTAAACTATTTATATTTTCATTCTGCTTACTCAGAAGCTGCATAATTCATTCTAATCTATCAATTTTTGGATCCCCCCCTACTATTTCCTCCCCTGCATTAATTTTATCCATTATTAACAGAAATGAACCACTAGAAGTGACAATACTAAATTACAAAATTCGTTAGAATTTTTACTTAACTTATAGCGGAAGTCTTCTCCCTCGGAATCCAGTTGTAGTGTTTATTTTAAATCCTCTGTTGTCCCATTGTTTTTTGCGTCCATTTTTGGTCCTGTGGTTGTCACCTTTTGATTGTCAGGTTTTTGTCGAAATTTTTCATAACAGATTGACTGTGTACTTTTCCTGAAACACATCTACAGTTAATTCTTGAATATTTGGTGCTGCCTATCCCGGCTAGAGCACCCACATTCTAACAACCCTACCTTAACAAATATCAAAATTTTAATAACGATTATGGTGTTGCTCACGCTGCTAAATACTGCATTATCGGGCAACAACGGTCATATTATGTTGCAGGTGTCATTAGAGCACAGTTAATAGTCATTTCCTGTAATAATGAAAAAACTAGGCACTCATCTTTTTGTGTTTCCCACGCAGGTCTCGTAGTAAAATCATGGCTCAATCGTTGAAAATCTAGGTGGTTATGATTCCAAGTTCAGATGCAAAGAGGCCTAGGTTTTATCATGCTATATTCCAAAGTTATGTAGATGCGCTTCACAAACCATTCTTGGAGATTAAACATTTCAAAGTTAGCACAATAGTGTAAAAAAATAATCAGCACTCTGAATGTAAGTTACTCTTCCTTTTAATTGCTTTTACTGCACTATCACATAAACTCAAAACATCACTTCACAATATAAAACATACTTGAAAACATCTTCCTCACAGTAACTGTTAAAGTTCACATTTTATAATCGGACTACAATACGCGTCTTTCCAACATGGCGTCCAAGACTTGACCTTGTCAAGGTCCGACTCTCTAAAAAGTTAACAAATAACTAACTATCGCTTATGCGCCCAAAAATTAGAGTTACAAGTACGTCAAAGATCATAGTGACAAAAGAAAGAATACACATAAGAATAATATCATTGCAATATAAACATATCGATGTATCAAAAGTGAAATCAAATCTGAATGTTGTCTCAGAAATATGTTAAGTAGTTAACAGAAATACAGTAGAATATTACTGGTATCGAGAGGTTCAGGTGAGGTACCATAATGGTTATGTAATTCAAGTACCATTACACTACGTAACATCTGTTCAAAATATATTACTGAGTTTGGACACGGATTGATCAAAATTTTCCATCATTATTATACTATGATCATTCGATTCAAAGTAACTTGTGACCCATACGCAGACAAGAAAGCATGGTAAAAATCAGCTTCACTTTGACAATCAATTATTGAAAATGACAGTCACAGTCGCAGTATTTATTTTGCTGCCAACCGGTTTCAACCTGCGATCAGGTCATATTCAGGGCAATTTGCACTGTAAAGTTATAGTATTAGTAAGTAATCATGTACGTAATCTACAAGCAATTAGTCAATGTTACACAAATAAATAGATTTTTATACCAATTTGGTCGCTCGCTGGAGTCGTCACCCTCCCTGTGCATGGTTGGTAACTATGCATGGTTGGTTCCCTGCATGAGCTTAAATAACGGCCAACAAAACGTGGGCAGACGGTAACGCCCTCCACGGTGACCAACGGTAGTTACATGCTTAAGTAAGAAATCATAAATTTTAAAGTTTGTTCCAGTTGTAGTATAAAACCTAATAAATAGTAACTAATTAAATCTCGAGATATTTACATTTATTTAAAATTCAGGTAACTATTAGTCCATTCATTTTTCACATCATTTGTGGATAGAGTAGAGCCTTCTATGTTTTGTGGTAGGGATGGCGTTGCCACGGGCGATAGTAAATATCAAGTGCCCCCTAGCCTGTGTGGTTGGGACGCTGTCGTCATGGTAGCCGCTTCGTATAAGTCATATGCTGTAATATCATCTTTGCGCGGCGTTCGTTGTTATGGTAACGACGTATCATAACGATTTTTCCGCCATGTTTTTGTCAATCCATATGGTCTTCTGCTACGGAGTTCTCTTTACACAGCATGCATTGTTGTGATGTGTTCTGGCTGCTATCCATAAAAGTTGTTCCTAGTAATTAGTAAAAAACTTTAAAATCACTGTATTCTCTGTTACAAAATTAACATATTAGAAAAAAGAAGTCTATCAAGTGTGCCTTAGCCTATTTGGCTAGGATTTCGTCGTCATAGTAGCCTCCTCGTACGTGTCGTCTGCTGTAGCATGGCATTCAGTACCGTAGCATTGGTGTACCACAATCCTCCCTTCATCATGCTGCCATCGATTCACATAAGTCGTTATAATATGGATACTCATCCACAAAGTTGTTTCTGAATTTTATATTAATATTTTAGGACTTATATAAGTTAATCTTTAAGCTTTGTAGGTCTTCATTATAAAATTTAAACACTATAATAAAGTTAGTATCAATATACATCGTCATACAATATTAATATAGCTGAGAAGGAGAAGCAGTATCGTCATGAACTAGTAATATTTGCGAAGATTTCAAAATAATTATTATCACAGTTTCCTATTTGCTCATTAAGAATTGCCGTTGGATCCTGTTTATTGTGTAGGAAGATCTCTAAATTTTCCAAGATGTCCATCATGGGTCCCTTCTGGGCTACATGCAATACCTTTAGATTTTCTTCTATATTAATTTCTGTGTGTTTCTCGGCATCTAGGTGTTGTCCAAATAGCGATTTATTGCGTGCTATTCTCGTGGTATGTTCTTTGAAGCTAGTTTTAACATTTCGTCTTGTCTGTCCAATGTAGATTTTTTTTTATAGTCTTTGCAAGTTAGTTTGTAGACGCCCGATGTAAAGAAGATTTCATTTTTAAACTCTCCTATGCTATGTCTAAGGTTATTTGCTAAGGTGTTCGAAGAAAAGGCTATCGTAATGTCTGATTCCTTAAATAGTCTATTTATTCTATCCGATATCGTCCCCATATCCCAGGACTTCCCAACCTTTTCAGCTGGTGGACCCCTTCTTCAGTCAAAAATCCATGGCGGACCCCTAGTCTGTTCCCAACGCCCCCCGAAGTATCAACAATAGTCTTTGGTTTAGAGATGTATGAAAACAACTTGAAGCTCAAAAATCGACTTATGAAATAGGTAGTGCACTGACAAAGCAAGTTTAACATTTAATGATGCCTGGGGACGCATACGTGCCAGCGAGTGCATTTAATGGTCGACAAAGCTCGCTCCGCGCATGCGTAAAAGGTTTCAGCGCATCTACCGCCGTGAGACGGCGTACAAACGACCCCCGTATTGTTGCGAAACAGTCGATCAGAGAAGCCGCATTCTCCGGCACTAAACTGTGTATGCGTTCTCGCTTAGGAACCGCAAAGGCTGCTTGGGAATACGACCTGAAGTAAAAATACACATTTTTTCACACGAAAAAAAATAGTGATGAATTTGATTTTCACATTTTTATTCAATAATTTTACTCACTATTTTACACGATTTGGTGAAGGGTGGCCGCTGACCCCGTAGAAAGAGCCAAGCACTGCCGTATCCGATACCGTCTGCCCACGTGTTGCTGGCCGTTATTTAAGCTCATGCGGAGAACCAACCATGCATAGTTACCAACCGTGCACAGGAAGGGTGACGACTCCAGCGAGCGATCAAATGGGTATAAAAATCTGTTTATTTATGTAACTTTGACTAATTCCTTGTAGATTACGTAAATAATGACTTACTAATGTTATAACTTTACAGTGTAAATTGCCCTGAAGATGACCCGATCGCGGGTTGAAACCGGTTGGCGGCAAAATAAATAATACGATTGTGACTGTCATTTTGAATAATTAATTACAAGTAAATTAATCGCTGTTATCTCCACACAACTATCTTGCCTAAAAACTTTACAAACTCTGATCACAGATCGCATTCTCAAGGCTGGCTCGCACACGAGATTTTCACACATGAATTCCAGTTTGTGACCTAAATGTCAGTTTGGTGATAGCGAAAAAAGAATTGACCCATTCAGGCTTGGGA
This sequence comes from Schistocerca piceifrons, assembly GCF_021461385.2. Lineage (NCBI taxonomy): Eukaryota > Metazoa > Arthropoda > Insecta > Orthoptera > Acrididae > Schistocerca > Schistocerca piceifrons. The sequence continues at coordinate 977,315,834 of NC_060139.1, read as the reverse complement.
GTGAATTATGGACGGCGAGAAAGTGCTTGTTATCGAAATTGTCGCATCGGTGAGAGCCGAAATGATTTCTATAACGCCTGACAGGAGGGTCAGTGTCGTGTTGTCTTGTCGAAAAATACTGTTCCTTGTGAAAGTCACAAAGACGCCACAAACTGTATTTCATCACAAGTTTCAGATCGTGGGTGTGATTATGAACACATGAGTCTTTCATGTCGTCATCACTATTTAGAGTGCGTTCGATACGCATCAAATGTTCTCGCAGGTTGTTCACGACTTTTTTCTGTTGCTGATTAACTTAAAACTGACTTTCTTTAACATTCTTAAGTACCTGATATTCTGTTATGTCTAAAAATGATACAGGATATGTGACATCAGAATCATTGTCTATATTTGTAGACCAATTTGCTATCTATGTTGGTAGATCTTCGACATTCATTTTTAATGTACAAAGTTGTCCTTTTTGTTCATCAAAGTTCAGCTTTAATGCATCTACCTGTTCACTAATTGTTTCAACAGTGGTATTAAGGGGGCGGTGACGTTCTGTCAGCTGCGTGACTATTGCGCGCGGTACAGAGGTACTTATTTTTGTGGTAAGCTCTTCTTTGTCGTTCTGCTGTGTAATTTTAAAATTCTTTTGTTCCGTTTCAAGGCTGAGTAGCAAGGCCTCTAGCTCTGTAATAACAGGATGCAAGTTATTTATAATCTCTTGTCGAGTTCCTACGGAAAGGTTTTGCTGTTTTCTCTCAAGTGTCCGAATGTGAGATGTGCGTTCATTTTCCGTGTTTTTGATATCTTGCTTATGATGTTGTGTTTTGTTTAAAGGTTTTGTCTATTTTCTGAAATTGTTCAAGTGCTTAATACATCGTCAGCAGCAACTCTAGCATAGTTGAATTATTGGTTTCTACATTCAAGTTTACTGGATTTGCCACGATTGATAGTGTGTGCTCAGTTATTAATATTGGCTCGTTTACTGTTTGATTAAAAGGAATAGAAGCAAAAACCCGAATCGATTGCTTCAGTAAGTGGTTGCGAGATTTCGCATAGCTGAGGCGATTTTTCCCCTGCCGATTCGTCTTCTGAAATTTCTTTCCCACTGTTGGCAATCTGTTCTGTTGCAGTTCTGTTGCATTTCTTAATAAAGAACATATCTGTGTTGGACAGTTATTTGCCTTCTCTGAAATTCTAAATAAATTATTTATGTGTAACTACAGTTGTGCGGCTTGAACTGATAATAATTGCGTCATTATTTCGTCACGTGGTTTGGGATCTAGTAGCGCCGCGAAATATTGTCTTGCTAGCGTTAATGTTGAAATGTAAAGACTTGTGATGTTACAAAATAGAAGTGATGTTGCTATTCAATGGAAAGTTGGAAATTGAGATTTAACTAACTGTTTTATCAATCACAATTGGCGTAAGAATCATGGATTGACCATTGTCATAAAATATTGCATTATGAGATGTGAATAGTTTTTACTTGCGGTTTCGCGTGGCTTGAGGCAGTCACAACTAGCGTGCTATTGATTAAGAAGTTGCGTTATCGTCTTTCTAATTACTTCATGATCGTAGATACGATCATACCCGGTTGTGAAGTTATTGTTATGACAAAAAAATTTCCTAAGGGACCAGAAAGTTCTTAAGGGCGCAAAAACAACTGTAACATCACACAAAAGAGAAATTCAATATTAAAGCTGATGCAAGAAGACGATAAAACAGTTTTCTTTTTATCAATGTAACACGCACATTGGACTGCTGATCTTGGAGTCTGTAATATTAGCAAAATGCATAATTAAAATGAAAATAATACTGAGGAGATAATAGAAATGAGCACTGCTAAATGATTCAGTATTCCCAGAACAAATATTTATTATAACTAAAACATATATCGTACCTTAAGCTTAATACTACAATGACGGTAGATTTTTATGTCCATATCATGTCCATTGAGCGCTCTTTTATATAGCCATTGTCCTCTTGAGTCGCTCGTGCTTCGTCACGGTAAGTTACAACAGTTCTTCTTCCTACACTTCACTCAAAACTTAGACGGAACACGTTTTTATTTATTTAGTAAAAATAATTAGATCAGACCGCCACAAATCTGCGTCCGTCTTACTCGAGAAAAACAGTAAAAGTCTTCTTAGCGCTCAAGGCTTCATTTGTTATCCAGCGAACAAAATAGTGAAGGATCGTATATCTATCCGTATTTTTCTGTTTTTATTGCCGCCCAAAGACGACAAATTACATCACTAGAAAATTCCACCGTCGCCATGCGACGCCTTATTATATATTAATCATTATTTACAAACAAGTATTTGCCTTCTGGCTGAAAGTATTAACTACTCGTATTTGCTGTTTTAATGAAGTCAAAAATAGCGAATATCTCATCGCCTCCCATGAGGAGAGAGGGAATGCCGAAGGATTACCTCGATCCTCATGTCCTCATGAGATATTCGTGATTTTTGGTGTGACATTTACATAATGTTACTGGCGTACTATGTACTTAAATTGAAATTACATTTATAAACATACATCAGATATTTATCATTTTTCAAAATAAAGTTTTTCATTCTTTGTTCATCAGTCACTTCATTCCATAATACCAAGATTAACATTTATGTGCATATTTAAGTTTGGTCCATATTTGCTTATAACAATAAGTGAACGTTCATTTCGCACTTCAGGGGATAGAATTCAGGAATTACTTTCTCTTGAGCTTAACAACTAATACATGAGTACAGTGAGTGCTTATTTTCACTAAACTAGAGTGGACAATGTTCGAGCATCTGTTGACTCCTTGTGGTTCAATTACAGTTTAATAACGTAGCACTACACTTCGTGATGCTTTCACTTTCTGTGTTAGCTGTCTACGGCGTTCATCATGCAGTACATCTGTCCTTTCCACTGTGGTGCCAGGAATTCAAGTGGCTTCCCGGGTTTTTATTTACAATATGAAACAGAAGAAGTAGAAAATTATTAGTATAACTTATAACCTATTGGATACATTTGTTAAGGATCGGGACTGGTCTGGAGTTTAGGATCTTCCTATAGTGCACATTCATTTTCTTTGTCCATCAAGAGACAGGATTATAATTCATTTTAGCAGTGTTCAGGAGTGCCGGTATTAATGGCTTTAAGGTCTGAGTAATCTAACAATCTACTTCTCACTCATCTTAACTTCAACTCAAGAAAATCGCTTAATTTATATATGAAGATGTAGTCACACAAGTGTACAAATGTCTTTCCTCCAGTATGTACGATGGAAGTCATGGCGGTTAGCAGTTTAAAGTTTGGATTGTTTCGTCACCCACACGTCAGCCACTCACAGCGGCTGCACAGTGTTGCGTGAGCTCCAACACTCAGTATCCGTTCGCGCTCAGGCTGTAAGAGAGCTGCTGGTCGTCGAGTGCTCCTTTTTTTTTTTGTGAACTTCGTATCACACGAGTGCATCGATACAAACACCTCGCGCGCGTTTCCCATCGGAGGAGCCGGACACTGTAGTTGCCTCCATACTTCTCTGTCAACTGCCTCCCATGAGGCTCACAGGTAAGTGACGACGAATGTTTTAGCTGTCGCTGCACTTAGAACAACACTGAACTTTGCGTTGCACCTGTTGTCGTAGCCTTGACTTCTTTTTTTTACACTTGCAGTACAACACTACCACTAGTATACAGTGAACAGTTATTTTTATTATGCACGTCGCACTTTAGTGTGCATCTTCACACAGCATTCGTGCTTAGTTCCTTCGCCGATGGAGTTCATTTACAAAACAATCAATTTTGCACGTTTCCTCCACTGGTATAGAAAGACTTATATTCTACTATTTACAAAATGTCACTTACGAGCTAATATTTACAATTAATGGTCACTCCTTTTGTTAAGTCCAGTGAACAACTGCTTTATGAATGGACTCTTTATATCTCAAGATTTGCTTTCACTAGTGAACCTAAAAATATTCTTTCAAACTTTCTTTTAAGTGCTCATCTCCTCATTATGAAAACTACAGGTTTCGCAACACTCGTTGCATTTATTCTTTAGTGCACCCAAGATCATTTTCTACTGCCACGCAGCATATCTACTACTTAACGAGTACACATTTAACGCTGAATCTTTTTTTTTTCTTTTTGTGCTTTCCTTTGTGCTTGCCAAATTTTTTTTTATATTTGAGGGCAGACTGGATAACAATAGTTCTCCCTCTTCGCTTCATGTACTCAGCAATCGTTCTCTGTTAAAAAAAAAATAGGGTAACGCGTGTCTACTTTTTTTTTCGCATGAATGGAATTACCGACAGTTCACTGGGTTTACGCAACCGGTCCATAACAAACATTACCAAAGCTAGCGAAGTTCATCACGCTACGTGTCTCATTTCTCATAAGCACTGCTTTGCCTCGAAGCACACGTGCCTTTTACAAGTCGACCCTTGGTCTGGGTTAATGAACCAGGATCAAAAGGAACGGGCACAAGGAAAATGGATTTCATAAGAGGAGTGTCTTAGGAGACATTTTTACAATAAAATCTGCATGTAAATAAAATTATCATAATAAACATAGGCACATATATAAATTTCAACGTCTTTCATTACACCATGCTTTGCTACTTCTACGTCTTACTCTGGTTATAGTCAGTATTAAGTTTAAATATCACTGCATTGCTTGTTCTTTAGATTAGCCTTCAATTAGGGTATTGAATGGTCGCTAGATTACACTACAGATCTTCTGAAGATCTTTACTTGGACTTATTTATGATACAGGGGGCTTGCTGTGTGGTTATTTAGTACCTCGATTCTACTGAAATCAATTCGTCAGCTAACATTCCTCATATACTCTTTACATTGGGCTCAGATCACAGGGAAATAGTTTACTTTCATAGCAATTAGTGGCCTCGTGGAGTACTTACGCTACATTATTGATGCTTCATGGTTTGCCTCTATTTGTACTGTATTTCACCTAACTTAGTTTACTACAGCTTATTGTCTCCTTGCGTGAACACATGTGGGTTACCACTTGTTTTTCCATTTAACAGCACGCTTTAACTGAACTTTAAGCTATTTCTTCTACTCCTGTCCACTGTCTGGACTGTTTGAACATGTACCCTTTTTTTTTAAGCAGGTAATTTGGGCTTTTACTACAGAACTTCAAGTACTTACATTACTAAAAATAAATCTATAAATATTCTTGTACCTTGAGAGAAGTGCTTATTTACGCATCCTCCTCCATTTCTCACCTTTACATATTTATATAGCTCCGGGCAATCGCCTCGCAAGCACTTTTTTTTCTTAATACTAACTTAAAATTAAATTGAAATTCTTGGTGCAACCCCTATTTCCTGCTTCAGATTGTTGAAGAAATATCAGTTCAATGTCCATCACTATAAACAATTTTTCCATACATAGCATTTAATACTTAAAGTTTACATGTAATAGCCGTTACCATGTAGTCAGTGCGCTGTTCAACACAATACTTATCATTAACAGTTCACACAAGGAAATTTCCAGTAAGCAAGAGGCAGGAAACCGAAATAGATTCTATCTGCAGTTGAGGCTGTGTCTGTAAACTAACTCTCTGTTTCAATGGACCAATCGCTCCCGATATGGAGCAGCCTTGAATCGGCAATGATAAAACTTTTGAAACAGAAGACACCTGTCTGAAGAGACATGGTGACATGACATTGATGTTTGCTCCTGTATCAACAACTGCTGTGACAGGAATGTTAGTAATAGAAATCTTAATCGAAGCCTGGACCTGTTCATCATAAATGTCATTAATGTCTTGAGCTTCTAGGTCAGGTGCAAGGTCATCTCGTAAGTCGGTCTCATGGTCGTACCGTATCGCATTAACATACTCAGAATCAGAGTATTCGTTAGTACCCCCACTGGAACCGGCAGCGACCTCTAGGAGGCTGAAAGGCGCTGCCTCTAATTTTCCGCAGGATGTTTAACCTGTTTGTCATTCATGGCCTTAGGTGTTTGTTCCGTTTCATATTGGTGCTGGTTATGTGGTACAAATGCCTGTGTAAAGGGGTCAAATCCACTGGGTGCATTCACTTGTGAATAGAATACTTGAGAAGGCTGATGTCGCCCGATCTTTTGGTTGCCGGCAAAACCATTTCCTTGTGAAGGAAAGTTCGCATTTGGTGCCATTTGAAAATTGTTCCGCGGTCCTCTATCCTGTGAATAGTTGTTCTTATGTTGTGCTGGGTGGCCTCCGCCTTGCCCATGCCATTTGCTATATTTCGACCTATAACTTTGATTGTACACTGGCCCATTTGAAAAATTACCACTAGTTTGTGGAGAATTTCCGTACTGCTCAGGCGCAGAATTAAAGGGTGGGTTTCCGTACTGATGTTGTACCTGGTGGTTGTAAATTGGGTGGTATCTCTGCTGATTACTGTAATTGGTTTTCTTCTTCCATTTAAAGTTATTGCCGTTTGCGTTTTGATAACCGCTGGCAGGTTGGTAACAGCGGTCGCAGTAGCTCGCTCTCTCCTTGGGCGCATTGTTGTCCGCGTGCGATGCATTCTGCTGGCTGCCAGGGAAGAATTTGCCGCTGCCAACCTTGGAGCGCACATCCTCGCTAATTAAATCTAAGGAATCCAGCACAGAAAGGAATACATCCGTGTCTTCTTCGGACACATTTACTAATTTCTCTCTAATAGACACAGGAAGTTTGCTTTTGAGAATCATAATTACGTCCTTGGAAGAAATCGGAGAATCCCAGAATTTAATTTTTGCTAGATACTTCTCAAAGTATCGCCGGAGACTTCCATGCTTCTCATTGAAAATTTCCGCACCATACACCTCCTTCCTTAATCTTTGCTGTACCCCATTACTCCAAAATTTTGCCAAGAACATTTTCTCAAACTCTTCATAATTCCTACACGTGTCTACCATTTCCGTTCCCCATAATGCTGCATCACCAGAAATAAAGCCAGTGACGAACTGAATACGCTGTCTGTCTGTCCAGCTCCTGGGAAATATGCCGGAAAAATTCTTTAGGAACACGATGGGGTGTATTTCTCGCTTCTGCGGATGAAAAACAGGAAAAGTGCGATGCATAATCACACTTTCCTCTTGCATTAAACTCACAATTGTGGGCGGATCATTTAGTTTCCCTACTCGGGACTCAACAGGACTGTTGTTTTGCATGTAATCAGGCGGTGAACGATAAGGAGTTGACTGACATTCGTCACCGTCTAAAGAGTTGTTCCCTATAGTTTGCGTATGTGTGTGCGGATTTTCTACCCAGTTTCTCAGCATTCTGACTTCGTCCACTACTTGCTGCTTCCACTCGGGAAGATCCCGTGTAAGTGTCCTCCGAATCTGTCCCAATTCAGAAACTACTGTGTCTCCCGACTTACCAGGAGCAGCTAAGATTTCATAAGTTACATCCTTGACAGTCTCCCTAAACTCCTCCCTGACCTTCTTTTCGATAAAAATATCTTTACCCTTTATCCATTCACTGTAGTGTTCCGACAATGCCTCCGCGTGTGCTTTCACGGTGCTCTTAACCTGTTCTTCGATATTGATTGAGTCTATCTGCCTCGACAGATCCTCTACTACACCTTCAATGTCAGATACTGCATTTCTAACTGAGTTTATTTCTTTGGTAGCTGCCTGAATTTTTGTGTTTAATGTTCCAGATACTTCAGCTATTTCACTTTTCACCTGTTTCTGCATTTTCTGAATTTGATCACTGATCTTAGTTTGCACCTCACCCAAATGGGTATTGCGGTGTAACGACGTATTTAGGTTTTCGTTTGATATATGACCATGTGCAGACTTCGTCACCTACGTCAGTTACAACCCATTTCAAAAATGATTCATATACTTTTTAAATTGTCATAGAATGGTTCTTGAACGAAACTGTAAAACATCAGTTGAGTCGTGTGCAGAGAATTACATCACTTGGGCCAATTGGTTTTCGTAACTTTTTCGAATTTAAAGTTCGTTTGTTTCTCCTCAGAAAATTATATCGACACACGTTATCTTGATCTAATCGATATCAGAATCACACATTAAATAAACTTTTCAGATTCAAAGTTTCGGCCAACGCTGTCTGAATCAATAATCTTGTCAAATATATTATTAATCCGTTCACATAACTCTTCATAAATAAATCTTCAAGACACGTGTTTCACCTTTAGTAACATACACTATTTTATTAGCTTCCTACACATACAGATGTGAACTTGAGCGTTGACAGACAGTGACTGACATCTCAATAAGATTAAGTTCTATTTGATGTCATTGTTGTACAAAAAGAGTATAAAACTTCATTTTTAATTTTTAGAAGCACGACGCAACAACTCGGTTCCAGGATCTTCTGTTGCTCCTTGGCTGTCGACCCGCGACGTATAGCGGCCAGCAATTTCCTCTCTGGTCGCGGCAACGAAGATGCTGTCCCCGTTCGTTGCGCGACCTCTCCGTACATGAAACACATAAAAAAATACAAACTTTTAGATAATTCACATTTATTACCAATAATAAGAAAACACATAAACAAAACTAAATTAAACTTATAGTCACCTGCAAACTGGGCTGACTTTGGTGGATGGGTGACGCTTAATTTCGTCCCACTACATACCCCACCCACAAGCTCAGTTTGTCAGGTTTTAACCGGAATTAAAACTGTTCAATATACAATATTTAACTGTTAATACATTTTCCTCACATTTTACGTAACCTCAAGTCCTTGCTATTAGATAGATTTAATCCTTTTAACACGATACCGTTGTGACTATTTGTCATTTACTCTTAATTGTGCTCTTATGGTAATTCGTAACCGAATATAGGGAGATTGCTCCTCTTCAGTTAATAGTTGCTAATAAATAGTAATTTAGTACGTTCTTTAACGTTGTACATTAGGACAGAGCGTTCAAATTGTGATAGATTAGTTCCAATTTCATTTATTTACTAGAGTTATTCTTTTCAAGAATGTATATTACTAATAAGTTTCTCACAATAACTAATAGTACTATTTACTTTACATCATTCTCTTCCCTAATGCCTTATTTATGCCTGAGGTCAAGAAGAAATCAAGCAAAACTCTCTTTAGAATCTCGGCACGGCTTTCTTTACCTTCGGACACCTTGTTGGGTAATGGCCATTTATTTAGGAGAAACAAGCGAGAGAGCCCCGTTTGGTGTGTTCTATATTAACACTATTGCAAACCTCTATTAAAGGCACTCTGCTATGTTCTCGTGAGCCATATAGCTCTGGACGCCCATGGTCCCTAAAACTATTAACCATCCCCTTTGGTTCCTACTATCCGAGTAAATTTAAAATATGCAAAATTCCTTTTGACCTAAGAGCAAAATTTCTTCCATATAAATCCCCCTTTGGGTTATCTTTCTCTTTTTGAAGTACCAGTAGATTATTGTAGAACACTTGTTTAAGCTTTCTGTTCTATTCTTTAAAATAATACGTAACTATCACGAAAAACTTCACATGAATAAACTATGAACGCTCTTCCGTATGTAACATATACTAAATATTAACTTATTTAGGAATGAAGAGTTTCATTTGATCAACACTATATAATCCTTTAATTACACCTGATGAAGGTTCCATAAGAAGTAATGCTTTGGGATGTACAATCTTATGTACAACATATGGACCTTCAAAGATAAAGAAGAATTTTCTACATTCCTTATCGATCTTAGAGCTTTTAGGATGAGATCGTACTAACACAAGATCTCCTACCTGAAATGAGGGTTCTACAGCCTGTTGATTATAACTTTTAATTCTCCGTTCGGCATTTTTTACAATCTGTTCGCAAACTTTTCCGTCTGGAATATCTTGTTGTATCTCATTTACTGGTGGCCAAGGTAAAGCAGCTAGTAAAGGCTCACCTATAATTCGTTTGCCTAAAATTTCTATAGGTGATAATCCCGTCGTTAGGTGAGGCAATTCATTTAATATCTTTTCGAATTCAGGCATTAGTTTGGCCCACCGAGTATGTTTATGTGCACAATAAGTTCTACATAATCGTCCTAATTCTTTCATTACTCTTTCTACTAAATTACTTTGAGGGTGATATTTCGAAATTAAGATATGTTTGATTCCATATTGTCTTATCATATCTTGAAATCTTTGACTAATAAAGGCACTACCGTTGTCAGACATAAGTCGTTTAGGAATGCCCCAGTTAACAAAGTAATTTCGGGTGAGGCAGCGTATAACGCTTGCTGTATTCGCTCGTTTCAAGGTATACAGTTTCACATGTTTGGACCAACATTCCATTACAACAAACACATATGTTAATCCTCCTGAACTCCGAGGCAGAGGGCCGAAAAAATCTAATGATAGTAGATCCCACAAACCTCGAGGAATTACAGCATATAATTTATAACGCTTGGATTTGTTATTAACTTTAACCTTTTGACGGGTTTCACAAGCCCTAATAATACTTCTCACAATACGTGACATATTTTTGAAATAATAATACTTCATTAGATGTTTAATACATTTATGAATTCCAAAATGCCCGTAACCTTCATGAATATAAGTAATTAACTCGTCCACAACAGTTTCCAGAATGCAGATTTTCCATCTCTGGTGTTCCCTCTGTGCTTTCCAATACACCAAGTCGTTAAAATATAATCACACACCCCGGGTGTTAACTGTTTCGTCCCCATTATTAATGTTTTGTATAATTCGTAGAATAACATTTTTCTTTCCTTTATGTAATATGGTAATCCACTAATTAGGACTCGCATTAGATGACTTTCAATTAATTTAACACGGTTTAAATTCCATTCAAAATAATTCCTATAACCTCTCCACCGTTTAGAATATGGAGGAGGGGCTAACAACTCTAAAGTTAAGTGTTGTTGTTTTCGTCTTGACCAATAATTTTGTTTAAACTGCTTAACAAAATCATCCCAATCCCTGAATTCATTTCTATGCAGTACTGCCCATTCCGCAGCTTCTGCTTCTAAATGTCCTATTACAAATTGAATGCGTTTTTCATTACTCCATTTAGAAGATAATGATGTTTCAAAAGCTTTTATAAAGATTATAGGATGAAGTTCGCCTCCTGGTTTGAATACAGGAAATCGACTTGCTACATTTGAATTTGTTGTTATGTCATCCAGACATTCTGCGAGAGAAATAGTCGGATTTTGTTTAGCTGGCAGAGACGGAGTTGCATCGGATTGGCTTGCCGTGACTGCCTTATTCATATTGTTGCCATCCGTGCTAGCAAATTCGATGCGACTGTTGTCTCTGATTATGTTATTACCTCTGCTACCTGAAATGTTCTCATTATTATCTAATTCCGATAACCGTTTCGTAATTTCCTGTATCCGCATTTCTGTATTGGATACGCGATTAGCTAATATCGATTCTTCACTGTGTTCACGATGTGAACGCTCTGTACCTTCGTCAATATTATTATCTTTGGCAGTCTCAAGATTACTGCATATTTCAGTAATTAAAAATTTCATGTTTTCGATTTCGGTATGGTCCTTTTCTACTTGATGAGTTAATGTCTCTAATTCTACATTATCTATTGAAGAAATCTCTCCAGGTTTGGTAGAGACCTCTTTAATAGATTCCAATAATTCTCTGCGAACAGTTTCTGTTTGCATAGAAAATTCATCTCGTAACATATCGTTATTTTTCTGTATTTCATTTACAACTAAGATATTGACACTATCTAGTCTCTCGGATAAGTCAGTAATATCGTGTCGCATGCGAGCTTTTTCCTCGCGCGATTCCTGGATATGTTCTTCTAACCTTTTACAATTATCAGCAATCTTATTACTAAGTCCTACTAATTTTTCCTGCATTTCAACTTTAGAAGACTCTATTTTATCACTTAATTCTCGACTGGTTTCATTAAGATATTCCTGCAACCTGTCTGTTGATTTTGTTAGCTCCCCTTTAAGTCTAGCAGTAGATTCCTCGTTAGACTGTTTTAATTCCTGTTTTAGTTCCTGTTTCAATCTAGCAGTAGATTCCTCATTAGACTGTTTTAATCTAGCCATAGATTCTTCGTTAGACTGTTTTAATCTAGCCATAGATTCTTCGTTAGACTGTTTTAATTCCTCTTTTAATCTAGCAGTAGATTCCTCATTAGACTGTTTTAATTCAGCTAGAAAATCCCCGTTAGATTGTTTTAATTTAGCGATCGCCCTAAAAAGGGATCTCATGCTCCTATCGGACATAGATTGCTCTTCGTCTGACATTTCACTTCCCGACATTATTGTAAGATATTAACTATTTACACACGCAGACTTGTAATCAACAATCCTGTAAAAGCACACTTCCTATGTACAACACTCCACTTCCAACTTGAAACAAACTCACCGGACACTAATATTGTAATTTGTAGTTCTCGATGATCAGTGTGCTGCTATGGGGCTGCAGAAGAAACAGCCGTCGATGCAGCCGCTGAGATGCTGCGACCCCGCTTCCGCAACCGGCAGGACGCTGAGTCGAACACCGGAAACGTCGCTGGCTGCAACCACGCCCGGCACCGCCGTAGACAGGCGAAGCCCTCAGCAACACCTCTAATACCAGCCGGAGGAACGCCCCGCAGCTGACGTACTGGGCCTATTAGTTTAGGGAGAAAAAAGGTTGTCGGGGTTTGCAGCGTTCAGCTGCTGCCCAACAGACGCGCCTTCTCGTGGAACAACTGCGTGACCGTACTGCTTGGCTGCGGCTCCGTCAGATGCCCACACCCACGAAGTCGCCGCTGGCTGGTGAAGGCTCCACGAAAACTCGCGTTGACTTCCGAAGGACTCTTGATTTCTTGTTTCGTACCTGTGTGCCTTAGTTGCACACAAGTCCTGTTTCTAAGGTCGCCACGGTGCGGTGTAACGACGTATTTAGGTTTTCGTTTGATATATGACCATGTGCAGACTTCGTCACCTACGTCAGTTACAACCCACTTCAAAAATGATTCATATTCTTTTTAAATTGTCATAGAATGGTTCTTGAACGAAACTGTAAAACATCAGTTGAGTCGTGTGCAGAGAATTACATCACTTGGGCCAATTGGTTTTCGTAACTTTTTCGAATTTAAAGTTCGTTTGTTTCTCCTCAGAAAATTATATCGACACACGTTATCTTGATCTAATCGATATCAGAATCACACATTAAATAAACTTTTCAGATTCAAAGTTTCGGCCAACGCTGTCTGAATCAATAATCTTGTCAAATATATTATTAATCCGTTCACATAACTCTTCATAAATAAATCTTCAAGACACGTGTTTCACCTTTAGTAACATACACTATTTTATTAGCTTCCTACACATACAGATGTGAACTTGAGCGTTGACAGACAGTGACTGACATCTCAATAAGATTAAGTTCTATTTGATGTCATTGTTGTACAAAAAGAGTATAAAACTTCATTTTTAATTTTTAGAAGCACGACGCAACAACTCGGTTCCAGGATCTTCTGTTGCTCCTTGGCTGTCGACCCGCGACGTATAGCGGCCAGCAATTTCCTCTCTGGTCGCGGCAACGAAGATGCTGTCCCCGTTCGTTGCGCGACCTCTCCGTACATGAAACACATAAAAAAATACAAACTTTTAGATAATTCACATTTATTACCAATAATAAGAAAACACATAAACAAAACTAAATTAAACTTATAGTCACCTGCAAACTGGGCTGACTTTGGTGGATGGGTGACGCTTAATTTCGTCCCACTACAGTATTTAATTCAGCTGTAATTTCTTTATGCAGATCTGTTTTGATTGTGCCTAGCTCTGTTTTTAATGATTCGCTTATAGCATCTAGTCGGGCGTTAACAGTCTCATTTTGTGTTTTTATAGTCTCATTTTGTGTTTTTATATTCTCATTTACTGCGTCAAACTGTTGTTTCAGCATTTCCATTAACGCACCGAGGTCATTTGTAGCTGCAGCGGGACGAGTTTGGACTTCAGGGTCACTTTCCCCTGTTACAGACATGGTTAGTTCAGTTTCCACACGGGAACCTACCGTTCGCGATCGTAAAGGGTATGGAATACTATTAACGTCTTCACTCCCGTCTCCTGTTGTCACCTGTCTCTGTTTACTATCTGCCATTTTCGTCAGTAAATCAGGTGCTACGCAAGGCTTTCGTCGTTTGTCAGTGACGTGGTGAGTCCGCTAAGAGCACCACTCTCGCGTGAGCAACAAATGAAATTCTATCTGGCGAGAAGACAAGATGGAACCTAAACGTTTCAGACAAATGAATGAAGATGCTCTTCACTGCAAATTGCGCACACTATCCACCATGTTGAAAATGCAATACAGGTATACTAACAATGGGGAGAAATAATTTCTATTATCAGCCTACGAATAATTTTACTTTGAAAGATAAAATAAAGCAGATTTTCTATAGCGGGAAGGAGATAGAAAGGATGTGGATCGACTTGGAAAAGCAACGTTGCTACTGAAGCACTACACTGCGTATGCAAAATTCTGACTTACTTTTTGATGGCTTGAATTCCGCTATGTTGTCTCAGCAAATTCACGTCTCTTTTCTTTTCTTTTCTCTCGGTAATTAAACTGCATTATTGACCGTTATTCTCACAGAGAGACGATGTGTACATGAAACGACAGAACATTTATTAACACAAACACATAGAAAATTTTCCAAGAATTTGAACTAATTTTTGGTCAAGTCCCTGTTCGGGCGCCAAGTGTGATGTTACAAAATAAAAGTGATGTTGCTATTCAATGGAAAGTTGGAAATTGAGATTTAACTAACTGTTTTATCAATCACAATTGGCGTAAGAATCATGGATTGACCATTGTCATAAAATATTGCATTATGAGATGTGAATAGTTTTTACTTGCGGTTTCGCGTGGCTTGAGGCAGTCACAACTAGCGTGCTATTGATTAAGAAGTTGCGTTATCGTCTTTCTAATTACTTCATGATCGTAGATACGATCATACCCGGTTGTGAAGTTATTGTTATGACAAAAAAATTTCCTAAGGGACCAGAAAGTTCTTAAGGGCGCAAAAACAACTGTAACATCACACAAAAGAGAAATTCAATATTAAAGCTGATGCAAGAAGACGATAAAACAGTTTTCTTTTTATCAATGTAACACGCACATTGGACTGCTGATCTTGGAGTCTGTAATATTAGCAAAATGCATAATTAAAATGAAAATAATACTGAGGAGATAATAGAAATGAGCACTGCTAAATGATTCAGTATTCCCAGAACAAATATTTATTATAACTAAAACATATATCGTACCTTAAGCTTAATACTACAATGACGGTAGATTTTTATGTCCATATCATGTCCATTGAGCGCTCTTTTATATAGCCATTGTCCTCTTGAGTCGCTCGTGCTTCGTCACGGTAAGTTACAACAGTTCTTCTTCCTACACTTCACTCAAAACTTAGACGGAACACGTTTTTATTTATTTAGTAAAAATAATTAGATCAGACCGCCACAAATCTGCGTCCGTCTTACTCGAGAAAAACAGTAAAAGTCTTCTTAGCGCTCAAGGCTTCATTTGTTCTCCAGCGAACAAAATAGTGAAGGATCGTATATCTATCCGTATTTTTCTGTTTTTATTGCCGCCCAAAGACGACAAATTACATCACTAGAAAATTCCACCGTCGCCATGCGACGCCTTATTATATATTAATCATTATTTACAAACAAGTATTTGCCTTCTGGCTGAAAGTATTAACTGCTCGTATTTGCTGTTTTAATGAAGTCAAAAATAGCGAATATCTCAGACTGAATTACCAACAAAATGAATGTCGAAGATCTGCCAACATAGATAGCAAATTGGTCTACAAATACCGACAATGATTCTGATGTCACACAGCCTGTATCATTTTTAGACATAACAGAATATCAAGTACTTAAGAATGTTAAAGAAAGTAATAAATTCTTTTACCCCGACAGAAATATATGAGAAAAAATTATATAATACTGAAAAGTTCCACATGGCTTGTGCTATTGTCTGCCTAGGCAACAAAGATTTTCACCCTCGATGTCTCCTCAAAAGGAAGAAAAAGGAATTTCACAGAAAATCAAATACAAATATGACAATGAAATTACAACAGTAGAAAGAGAAAATACAGATATTAGTTCGTACGCAAGTAGGGCTGATTTCGTTTCGAGAACTTGTGTTGCAATCTAATTACGTAATCATAGAGAAACTAGAGGACTATCCTAGGCGAAAAGGGGTTACATGTGCAACCTTTCTATGAAATATTGTCTGTGTAGGAGAAAACTGAATACGTTGATTTCCGAAACTTTCCCCTCATGTAACGGGTTCTTTAGATATCTTATTCTAATGCTGAACAAAAGTGACTGTTGGTTGCCCTCTGTCGCCCATGTGAACATGCTGTGAAATAAAAATTAAAACTTCATGAAATGCAAAATATGTAACAAAGAAAACGAGTCTAATTAAAAAGCAAAATAAACTTCGTGCTCAGTGAAAACTCTGTAACTAAAACGAAGTAACGAAATACGTTACGAATGCTGCGTGATATTAAGTGAAATGATAGAGTCGGAAAAACCACAAAAAATAAATTGCTGTTCTACACGGAAGAAAATAATAGATAAACATTACCAGCACTATCCACTGAAAAGTCATGTACTTGCTAACACGTCACCTGACAGTCCCGACTACACACTTTTTGCACAAGAATGCAAGACGAGGTGTTCAATGAAAAACAATTGACCTTTTTTTTCAGAAACTATCTGTTGCAGCATGTGGCATAAGGTGCAATGCACATATGACAGGATATTAACAGTTTTACTATGAATCATGGAGGTGGGATTTACTTTAAAGAAAATCTTTTTTCAGAGTTCAAACTCTGATTAAAAGACAAAAAGACTGCACACTATAAGAAGACTCCACAATTACAAAATTCTCTCACTACAAAGAAACTATATACATATCTTTAAAATTCCGACAAACTCTTTCCATGGGTATAAAGAACAAGAGAGTATTATAAATGAGTTGTCGTCTCCATGATAAGCATTCCAGATAACGTCTCCCAGATTCACAAATAACATATCTCTTTATCTGAAAAACTCAACTGCTCGCTACTATGCCCGGAGTAACAATGCCCCAGCACTGCACAGTTGACTGACCAGCAAGTCAACCAGAGATGAAACGAAACACTTGAGTCAAGGATGTTATTAACTACTCCTGCAGTGTGCTGATTCATATTTGTCCCAGTACAATAAAGGTGCATCGTTTACAACAGCAGAAAGCATTTGAGAACTTTACAGCTTTCCCTGAAATTTAATTATCTTTCCAAATATAGCTTTGGTTTCCTTCACAGTTTGCTAAACATATAGAATGAATGAAGTCTAGGATTGGCTACAACCCTGTCTTACCCCGTTTTCGACTAACTTCTCATTCATGTTCTTCTACTCCTATCATTGCATTCTAGTTTCTGTGCAAGTTATAGATGATGACCTTTCACTCCCTGTATTTCATCCATGCTACCTTCAACATTCCAAATAGTGTATTCCAGTCAATATTGTCAAAGCCTTACGAAATTCTACAATGCCACAAACTTAGGTTCGCGTTTCTTCAACTTACCTTCTACGACAAGTCATAGGGTCAGTATTCCAGAAATCAAACTGATCTTCCCCGACGTCGTCTTATGTACACTAATCGAGCCAATATTTTGAAGTCACAGCTTGTTAAACTGTTGGTTTGGCAGTATTTACACCTTTCAAAACCTGCCTGCTTTGTGCAACAACTCCCCCTCCCCCCCCCCCCCCCCCCGCAATCGTACTATAGTTCAATTCTTTTATCTTGGCGGCTCGCGCATGCCCGCCCAGACGCGGGAGATTGCTGCGTTGCCAGTTGCACACGACGCACGCGCCAATAGAAGCAGCGCCATAGTATAGCATAGTTCGCAAGCTTACCTGTAGGGGGGGGGGGGGGGGGAGCGCGCAGTTCGTGAAGCAAAGCCACCACGGCCGCATTAACCCTTTCGCTGCTACAAAGACGTGCTCCCTGCATTCCGCGCTGTGCGCGATTTTGTCACTGCACTGCTCGCCTGTGCAAAAAATGGTTCAAATGGCTCTGAGCACTATGGGTCTTAACATCGGTGGTCATCAGTCCCCTAGAACTTAGAACTACTTAAACCTAACTAACCTAAGGACATCACACACATCCATGCCCGAGGCAGGATTCGAACCTGCGACCGTAGCAGTCGCGCGGTTCCGGACTGAGCGCCTAGAACCGCTAGACCACCGCGGCCGGCTCGCCTGTGCAGACACATCGTGTTCCGACTGCTTTGACAGTCTTATCAATCGATTCCACGAAAACTATTTGGCTCAAAAATTAGATTTTTACACGTCTTCTTGACTGATACCTTCCCCCCATAAATGACTTAATTTTGTTTCGATGTTCAACGCACTTATTATGCAGCATTAAATATAGTAAACCATTGCACGAAATTTTGATGAGTTTGCAGAGGTAAAAGTCCATAGAGTATACTTTCCGTATGGTCGCTTTTAGTTGCCAATGAAATGTGGACAAGATACCTAAATTTCATATAAAATTTACTGTATAACAATAGCTCATTTAAGTACCACATAGGTGTCGTATGTAATATTGAGAAATATTCCGTCTTTCGCGACTGTAACAAAAGTTTTATTTACACTGAGCACGTCAAGAAGACGTGTAAAAATCAAATTTTTGGGCCAAATAGTTTTTGTGAAATCGAATGATAAGTGTGTCAAAGCAGACACCATGTGCGTGCACAGGCGAGCAGTGCAGTGATGACAAAATCGCGCACAGCGCGGAATGCGGGGAGCGCGTGTCTGCAGCAGCGAAAGGGTTAATGAAGAGAGAAAGCACTAGAAATTTCAAAAAATTGCATTCAAACGAATATAATTCGTGAAGTATGGCACTTCGATATTGTTTTTAAATAATGAAAATATTAAGCACCAGATAAGGTTTGAACTCAAACATTTCACACAGCAACCCAACACCTTAACCGTTACGCTAACGCACCTCGTCTGACTGTATAAAGCCATGAGGACTATAACACATCACGCAAAATACTGACAAACACTGTTGGTATGATTATGAATTATTCACGCTTAGTCGAAGTAGAATAGAAAATAAACAATTACCACTGTTCTTTATTGCGAAAAAGTGGTTCGTGAGAGTGATACAAACACCTTTCCTTGCTATAGCCTGAATTAGGAGTCTTATTGCTTGTTTGGTTTAATTAATTAATAGAATACGAATCACTTGGTATAAAGAATGCTTTTCCAAACTTTCTATAAAAGAAAGTCAAGACATTGCTTTTGTTCTATTACTTTATTTATGACTGAACGTTTCTAAAACTGAAGACACTCGTCCATGCTCTGCACTGCAGTCGAGATGTGGCAAGGTCGTTCTCTGTTCATTGGCTAACTGTGTTTTGTGACGTCAGATGCGCAGAACGAACCTAAACTCGGTCGACAACATAAATGACGCGCACTTTAAACCTCCGTAAATGTCTCACAAGGGGAGGCCGCCAATTGTGAAATTCAGATTCGATTCATACTGCGCATAATAAAAGCTCATGGCCAGAGGTGTAATGTGGCAAAGCGCCAAGATGCACTTCTCAGCCGTTGTCGAGAAAATCGACAGTTAAAAGAAACTGTTGCCGTGAAATACTCTCTACGATTAGTGATTTTCTACAGTGTGGTGGTGCAGCGGTAAGCGCTCGGGTTCATAATCCGAAGGTCGCCGGATCTAATCTCGTTCTATGCAACTTTTTTTTAGTATTTGTTTTTTGTAATATATATATATATATATATATATATATATATATATATATATATATATATATATATAATTCCCGGCAATCAGTTGCAACAATTATGCATATAATAAGTTGTTGAAAGTCGTTTGGCGTGGAAAAACTGGCGACTTCGAACATAATTATGTTTTCCGCAAACAAAGTTGTATTTCACAAATGTTATTAATTGTCTGCATAATGTTAACCACGTATAGTTAACGGAAGACGTAGAAACGAATACGTATAGCATAAGTCAAACGTTCGAATTAGAATAGAGACCCCACGAACACAAACTTGCTGTGCCAAGTATGAAATATAAACTCCGTTACTCGCTCGTTACACTTGAAGGACAGATGTTGAATGGGCCGAAACGAGCCGCCACATAACAGCGTAGTTGCCTGCTAACTTCGAAAGAAGGTAGATGCGGTCCCTAGCGCAACTTACAACATCGTCGAAAATCTGTGCGGACGGGACAGCTTTGGTACACCCTGTTAAACAAACGGAAAAATGGAGGCGGTACAATTGGAGAGCGATACGCCTTCACCAACATGCATAAGCAATTCATTAATATTTGAATTGCAAAAAACTAATAATAAATATATATATATATATATATTTGAATTGCAAAAAACTAATAATAAAAAAATATTGCATGGCGCGAGATTCGATCCTGCGACCTTTGGATTACGAACCCCAGCGCTTACCGCTGCACTATGACGCTGTAGAAAACCATTAATCGTAGAGAGTATTTCACCGCAACGGTTTCTTTTAACTGTCGATTTTCTCGACAACGGCTGAGAAGTGCATCTTGGTGCTTTGCCACATTACACCTCTGGCCATGAGCTTTTATTATGCGCAGTATGAATCGAATCTGAATTTCACAATTGGCGGCCTCCCCTTGTCAGTTTAGCCAGTGAGACCATAGATGTTGGACGGTATAACTGGCCCCACTTTGTCACCCGAGTTTTGGGATAATTAAGCCAGTTCGTCCTTGAACTGACTTTGTGAGTCACCAGGTAGGAATTCTTCCTACCTGTTATGTGGAGAAGCTCTTTTTGTCTTATGTCCCTTAGCAAAGCCTTATCAGCGTTTCGGATTCTGAAAGTGCAATACTACTGTCTATGTTTTACGTACTAAACCGGGAAGACGTTTCTTGTGCAAACAGTTTTTACACGGGATGACATTATGGTGCGTTTATTTAGGAAACACAGTAAAATGAAATTGTTCACCCTGATTATAAGCTAACTATTTACTGTACGAAAACATGGTCTACAGCTTGACTAGATCGAAAGACATCCTACCGACGACTGCCGACTATGGTGCACAGTCTGTACCCTGAGCAAACAATAGGTGTAGTTCATATAAGATCGTACATCTTCGTTTATGCCAAAGTTGTTCATTGATTTATTAATATCAACGTTTCCTGGGATAGTAAAATTACTGAAGGAGAGTGTTTATGATCCGTAGACTCCGCATTGTATCTGAGTGGCAAAAGGCAACTCTAATTAGCAAATATTCATTAATAAGTATTACTTGATTCGCGCCAGAATAAATGTACTTTCCCCACGTATCTCTTTGCTGGCGTCACGAGCGGTTTCTGCATCGGCACCTCATCCCACTCGCATTGAAAGCGCCAGATGGCCAACTGCCTACAGCTCGCTCCTTACTCCATACACCCTGCAGCGCTGATACATTCACGTATGTGAAGTAGCAAATCTAGACATAAAGTAAAATGCGCTCTTATCCTCAAGTACGGGGTACCTTACATTTGGAACTGAAATTTTGCGTTCTTCTTGAAGTCTGAAGATATTTCGCCCGTGTCACACATATTGCGTACCATGGCTGGCTCCTTTAAGGATCTCGAGATTTCTGGGGGATTGTCGTCAACTCCAAGGTCCTTGTACCGACCTTCGTCTTTTAGTGTTCGGTCAAATTCTGCCCTCAGTTCACACATTTAATCTTGATCTGTGTCCTCCTCCCTTTCCACAACAATATCTTTACGATTATTTCCCTAATGCACCCCTCTATAAATCCCTTCGACTTTTAAGCCTTCCTTCCTCTGTACAGTACTGGGTTGACTTGCGAATTGTAAGCTTCTCTTTTCCCCAAAGGTCTTTTTCATTTGTTGTACGTGGTATGTACTGTAGATACAAACGCCTCTACTTCTTTGCATTTTATATCTAGTCTTTCACGTTCCGCTGTTTTGCACCTTTTAGGCGACTTGATTCCATTTGCCTGCTTTAGCTGCTATATTGTTACACTGAATAGCCAAAGAAACTGGTACACCTACTTAATATCGTGTAGGCCCCACAGGAGCACGCAGAAGTGTCGCAACACGAGGTGGCATGGACTCGACTAAAGTCTGAACTAGTGCTGGAGGGAAATAACATCATGAATCCTGCAGTGCTGTCCATAAATCCGTAAGAGTACGAAGGGGTGGGTGGAGATCTCTTCTGAGCAGCACGTTGCAAGGCATCCCAGATGTGCTCAGTAATAATGTTCATGCTTGGGAGTCTGATGGCCAGCGGAAGTGTTTAAACTCAGAAGAGTGTACCTGGAGCCACTCTGTAGCAGTTCTGGATGTGTGGGATGTCGCATTGTCCTGCTGGAATTTCCCAACTCCGTCGCATTGAACAATGGACATGAATGGATGTAGGTCATCAGACAGGATGCGTACGTATGTGTCAGCTGTCAGAGTCGTATCTAGACGTATCAGCGTTCCCATATCACGCCAACTGCACACGCTTCGCACCATTACAGAGCCTCCACCAGTCTGAACAGTCTCCTGCTGACATGCAGGGTCCAAGGATTCACGAGGTTGTCTCCATATCATTCCATTTCTATCCACTCGATAGACTCGTCCGACCAGGCAACGTTCTACCAGTCATCGACAGTCCAATGTCGGTGTTTACGGGCCCATGCGAGGCACAAAGCTTTGTGTCGTGCAGTCATCAAGGGTACACGAGTGGGCATTCGGCTCCAAAAGCACATATCGATTGTGTTTCGTTGAATGGTTCGCAGGCTGACACTTGTTGATGGCCCGGCACTGAAATCTGCAGCATTTGCGGAAGGTTTGCACTTCTGTCACCTTGAGCGATTCTCTTCAGTCGTCGCTGATCCCGTTCTTTGGAAATTTGTGGTAAGGTCTTATGGGACCAAAGTGCTGAGGTCATCGGTCCCTAAGCCTACACACTGCTTACTGTAACTTAAACTAACTTACGCTATGGGCCCCACACACACACCCGTGCCGGAGGGAGGACTCGAACCTACGACGGGAGGGTCACGTTCTTGCAGTATATTTTTCCGGCCGAAGCGATGTCGGAGACTGATGTTTTACCGGATTCCTGATATTCACGGTACACTCGTGAAATGGTCGTCCCCACTTCATCGCTACCTGGGAGATGCTGTGTCCCTTCGCTCGTGCGCCGACTAAAACACCACGTTGAAACTCACGTAACTCTTGAAACTTAAATCTCGATAACTTGTGATTGTAGCAACACTAAATGATCTAACAACTGCGCCAGACATTTGTGGTCTTATGTAGGTGTCTCTGACCGTAGCGCCGTATTCTGCCTGTCTACACATCTCTGTATTTGAATACGCATGCCTATACCAGTTCTTTGGCGCTTCAACGTATATTTTCTCGTAACAGTTAAATCCAACGTCTCGAGTCTGCTTTCTGCGTCAACATCTACATCTACATATGTACCCCGCAAGCCACCGTACGATTCATGGCGGAGGGTACCCTATACCGCTAATATGCATTCCCCTTCCTGTTCCACTTGCAAACAGAGCTAGGGAGGAACCACTGCCTATGTAACTCAGTACGAGCCCTGATTTCTCTTACCTTCGTTGTCCTTACGCGGAGTGTACATTGACGGCTGTAAGATCGTTCTGCAGTCAGTTTCAGATGTCGATTCTGTAAATTTTCTCAATAGAGTTCCTCGAAAAGAACATCGCCTTACCCCCAGGAATTCCGATTTGAGTTCCCGGAGCAACTCCGTAACACTTGTGAGTTTACCTTTAACAAATATAGCAGCCCGTCTCTGAACTGCTTCGATCCGACCTGGTGGTGATCCCAAGCACTCGAATAATTTTCAAGGACGGTTTCACTATTTCATCTCACATCTTCTGTCGTTTTCCTTCTGTTTGAGTCAATGTTTGAGCGATGCTCACTTTGAAACTCTCAACAACCTGTAGTTCTTCCTATTTAGTTACATCCCATTCACTTTATGTCTTCCTTTTATGAACTTTTTTTCAGTTTTAATCTGCAATTCACAGTCGTTCTCTTACCATTATACATCCATTGCAAACTTTCCGGTGTCTCCTGGTCCGTTACACGTATACATTCTTTTTTCGTGATTCTTCTTAAACCATGCGTCAGAAATGATTAAACTGTGCTCTGTGCAAAATTCAGATACGTCAAAACGATTTTGTTTTACACCACATAGACTTCTGGTTACAAGTCCATTTTTTCTTATACTGGTTTCATCGTTTTGACTTTCTCGCATAGTTTAACGCGACGTACGACAGCTTGTAACTCAAAGTGTCGAGTAAACCCCGACCGAATCCTAGCGGATGCTTAACACCCGTTGGTTTGGTACACTGTCCAGCATAAGTGTGCTTTTCAGCGGTTTTTCACGCTCGTTTAGGCTGTTTCTCGGCTAGTCTCATCTCCACCTAAGAAAAGACGTTACCCAATGCAGCAGCTACTCTACACGGCATGGATTCGACACGTGCTTGGTAGGTTTGCGTTGCCTTTGACTGGTAACATCAACATTACTCATCCGACCAGGCGACACGTTTCAGTTGATCCAAGATCCAGTCTCGATGATCCCGAGCCCACTATAATTATAGCTGACGATGTCCCTGGGTCAACATGAGATCTGCCCTGGACGATGTGCCCCAAAACACTTGTGCCTGCCGCAGAATTGCACTCTGCCACAGATCGACGAGTATCCTGCTTCACAAAGCGTACAAGCCTCCGAATTCCACGTTCTGTTCAAAGACGTGGACGTCCAACACCTTACTGCCTGCTCGTGGCTGAACCCTCCATCCATCACGTTCCATCAAGGTTTGCAGTAGCAACTTGCTTGCAACCGACTAGCTTCGCTCCTTTCCGATGCTCGTTACCAGGCTCTGAGACATAATAAACTCCAATTTGCCAAAATCACTTTGGTGACAAAAGTCATGAGATACCTCCTAATATCGTGTCGCACCTCCTTTTGCCTGGCGTAGTGCTGCAGCTCGACATGCCATCATCTCAAGAAATCGTTGGAAGCCCCTTGCGGAAGCATTGAGCCATGCTACCTCTATAGCACTTTATAATTGCGCAAGTGTTGCCGGTTCAGGATTTTGTGCACGAACTGACCTTTCGATTATGCCACACAAATGTTCGATGTGGTTCATGTCGGGCGATCTGGATGGTCAAATCATTCATTCGAAATCTGTGTCCCAGTCACTTGGCATGTTGTCGTCCACAAACATTCAGTCCGTTTGTAAGTAGGCTGTTTAGGTTTTTTTATTGGTAACGCCACCTCTGTATGAAAATCACTGGCTGTGCTGTGTGCAGTCTGCGGCTGCTTTGCATTGTTGTAATACTCGCCATTGTAGTGTTGGGCAGCGGCAGCTGGATGTGAACAGCGCGTAGCGTTGCGCAGTTGGAGGTGAGCCGCCAGCAGTGGTGGATGTGGGGAGAGAGATGGCGGAGTTTTGTAATTTGTCATGAACTGCTATATTTATATATGATGATATCAAGGTAAATACATTGTTCGTTCTCTATTAATATCTTTCATTTTTACGTAATTACTAGCTACGGCAGCTGCGTCGTTAGTGTCATAAGAACGTTTTGTGGCTGCCAGCGGTGTGAGTCATCGCCTATTGTCTCCTTGTTGGCGCGCGTCGTTATTGGGATTTGGAGACCTAACTTCTACAAATTCACCGTGACGAGAGGGCCCTGCCCTGTTTAAGTCCCGCCAGTTCTGATGCAATTCAGGTCTGTCGTTACGATCACATCGTCTGTCGTCATGTCGGTAGTTCCTGTAGTTTCTTTCTTGTCGGTTAAGTGGTGGAGAATTTCTCACTGAATCGTAACTGCGCGCTGGACCGTTGCGTCTAAAGTTATTCTGTCTCCCGTAATAATAATTATTTTGGTTCCCATATTGTCTGTTTCTCTGATTGTCTCTGTGATAGTCACTACCGCGGAGAGGTGATCTTTCCCTGTAATTATTACTACTCTGCCAACGGTTGTAATACGGGTGGTGTCTGTTTCGGTCACGATTTGTGTTGTGAGAATAGCCTTGTCGCGTCCAGTTATTATTTCTTTCATCGCGGAATTGCGACTGATGTGATCTGTAATTGTTGTGCTCCTGCGTTGCGCGATTGTCAGTGTCAATTTCCAGTTCTTGTAACAGTCCCTGAAATGCTTCAATGTCGTCTTTGCAACGTCCTGCCAAAATAATATGTCGTAAATGTTCAGGCAGTTTGATTAAGCAAATGCGGATGAGTTCTGAGGGGCTGTATGGGTTTGAAAGATACTGATTCTTATGTAACATGTCTTCAAAATTATTCACAAGACTGGAAAATTCAGATTGTTCGAAACGTTTCATCATTATGATGCTATGTTTTACTCGATCTTGTGTGGCTTGAGACCAATATGCTGAGAGGAAGGCATGGTAAAACTCTCCTTCACTGTGGCAATCGTGAATTACCGATCGCATTCTTACAGCTGGTTCATTCTCCAAGTAGCCACACATAAATTCTAATCTGTGCTCTAATGACCAGTTGGGAGGAAAACAATAAGAGAATTGATGGAGCCATGCTTGTGGATGAATGTCGTTGCCAGAATTCTTAAATGTTTTGAATTTACGTGTAGTAATGAACAGCTTATAGTCAAAGTCATCATGTCGGCGAGTCGCATATCGGTCATTGTTACGTCGTTTCGGCGGTTCCATTTCAAAATTCGGTGCACCTTGCCAATTTCTTTCATAACTTCCGAAATGCCCTGTGTTATTATTTTGTGGCTGTTCCGTATTTCTGTGTCCCTCTTCCCGTATTGGGGCGCGAGTATCCTCTGAAATACGTAATTCTTGTATTACCTGTGTCAGCTGATCTTGTACTTCTCGGATTTCTCTTTTGTACTGTGTATTGATTTGATTTTGATTCTGTTTGAATTTTCTAATTTGTTCATACTCTTCTATGTCAGTGAAGGCTACAGGTCTTGTGTCATTCAGATCATCATCTACCTTTGTAGATAAGTTAGTGACCTTATCCGAAAGTTCGGCTACTTTCTCCGATAGTGAACACATTTCCTCAGCTTGTTTTTCTGAACCAAGTTTCAGAGTGTCCATTTGTGTTGAAATCGTATCTACTGTGTCCTTTAAGTTTTCTTGAGTTTTTGCAAGTTGCGTAACCGAATCGGTAGATGCAACTGAGTCAATTTTAGCTTGCAAGGTGTTGTGATTTTCATGAACAATGGTTTGCAGTTCTTTTATGGCTGCTTCGTGATTCTGTAATACATTTTCATGCCGCGAAAAAATGGGTTGAAAATGCTCACAAATTTGTGTTTTTATGTCATTACAGACTTTTTGACATTTCGATTCAATGTTATGTAACTCACTAGTTAAATCTTCACGTGTTTGTTCAAGTGTGGTGTCTAACTTTTGAATATTTTGTCCCATTGCGTCTAACTGTTGCTGTGTTTGTCTCTGGTGTTGTTCCATTGTGTCTAACTTTTGAAGATTTTGTTCCACTGTGTCTAACTTTTGCTGTGTTTGTCTCTGATTTTGTTCCATTGTGTCTAACTTTTCAAGCTTTTGTCCCATTTGTTGCATTAATTGTAATAACAATGCACTGGTGTCTGAAACATGTTCTTTAGTGCTTTTCGGCAGTGAATTTGCACCGGAAACATTCACATTTTGACAAGTGGAAAATGTGTCTTGACTCACTTGAGAAAACGGTGAGAACCCAAAACCCGAGTCTGTAGTATTTGCAATATTGTGTTCTGTCATTCCCGATTCCTGAGGCGAGCTGTTGCCGACCAATCGATCGATAACGCTTCCCTGTTCACTACCTGTTTCACTGTCTACACCATTGTTTGCCGCCCGCTCCATTTCCCTATGCGCAATTACCAAATTACTACTTTGAACAGTAGTTAATTCATTACCCAGTGGTGCTGGCAAGCTACGCTCGTCGTCACTATCATTTCTCAATTTACTTTGGAGCCTAGTGTTACGTTTTTCACACGCCATAATTGTCACAATATTTCACACGATAACACAGAAAAACACAATTTGAAGATCAAAAATAAGAGAACACATTAACATAGCACTGAAAATAATATCTAGTTAATTGCAGCTGCGAAATACTTGGTGCAAATCTACATGCATACCACAACTGTTTTACTGTACAACAATGAAAGTCTGCAACTACAAAGGGGATTCTCTCTACAATTACGCGCTAGCAATAAACAAAAGCTACACTAAATACACAAACTACAAGAAAAAATCAGAAGATTCCAGTGAGGTATCCTTGGCTAAGGGTCGACATATGAAACGTCCCCTTTCAACAATTATACAAGACTGTGCTTAACCTGACACACAATATTTTTAGCGCAACGCAATCTGACTTTCAAAATTCCCTACAAAAGAATGGCCCTGACTAACATTAAACTATACCTTTCACAAATCACTTACCTCACAAAATCTTCGCTGCTCAAGCTACTGCAATACAGCGAGTGCCACTACTGCCAGCTAAATAAAAGATTCAAACTACGGAAGGCACTAACTACTGATAGGGATAGTTAGCAAATGAAAGATATTAATAGAGAACGAACAATGTATTTACCTTGATATCATCATATATAAATATAGCAGTTCATGACAAATTACAAAACTCCGCCATCTCTCTCCCCACATCCACCACTGCTGGCGGCTCACCTCCAACTGCGCAACGCTACGCGCTGTTCACATCCAGCTGCCGCTGCCCAACACTACAATGGCGAGTATTACAACAATGCAAAGCAGCCGCAGACTGCACACAGCACAGCCAGTGATTTTCATACAGAGGTGGCGTTACCAATAAAAAAACCTAAACAGCCTACTTACACGTTGTCTGGGTATATGAAGTTCAACAATCCCTGAAAATGTTCTCCAAGTAGCCGAACACAACCATTTCCCGTCAATGATCTTTTCAGTTGGATCTGAAGACCCAGTCAATTCCATGTAAACATATCCCACACCAGCCTGCACATTGCCTTGTTAACAACTTAGTTCCTTGGCTTCGTGGTGTCTGCGCCGCACTAGAACCCTACCATCAGCTCTTACCGATTGAAATCAAGACTCATCGGACAAGTCCACGGTTTTGAGTCGTCAGGTCCAATCGATATGGTCACGAAGCGAGGAGAGTCGCTGCAAGCGAGGTCGTGCTGTTAGCAAAAGCACTCTCGTCGATCTTGCACTGCCAAAGCACAATGACGCCAAATTTCGCCGCACTGTCCTAACAGATACGTTCTTAGAACGTCCTACATTGATTTTTTCGGTTATTTCAAGCAGTGTTGCTGGTCTGTTAGCACTGACAACTATACGAAAGCGCCACAGAGTTTTCCGGGGTTAGAAATAACGCCTGAAATTTCGTATTTTTGGCACATTCTTGACACTGTGGATCTCGGAATACTAAATTCTCTAACGATTTCCCAGATGGAATGTCCCATGCGTCTGGATCCAACTACCTTTCACCTTTCCGAGTTCAAAGTTTGTTAATTTCCCTCATGTAGCCATAAGCACTTCGAAAGCCTTTTCACACGAATCATCTCAGTAAAATGACTGCCCTGCCAATTCAATGAGTTTTTCTACGTTGCGTACGCGATACTACCACCACCTGTACATGTGCATATCGCTATCCCATAAGCTCTGTCGCTTCAGTGTACGTCGGTGAATTTCCCAATTTGAGCCGTGCTGTCGTCTCCGGTCTCCTTGTATATTTTTCTTACCTCATGTATGCAAGGCCACTACAAGGCATTATTTTATCTCGTTGTCGACAGTGTTACAATGTTTTGTCCTCACTGTAGACGGTTATCTACACTTACCTCCATGCCGGCCGGAGTGGCCGAGGCTTTACAGTCTGGAACCGCGCGAGCGCTACGGTCGCAGTTTCGAATCCTGCCTCGGGCATGGATGTGTGTGATGTCCTTAGGTTAGTTAGCTTTAAGTAGTTCTAAGTTCTAGGGGACTGATGACCTCAGAAGTTAAGTCCCATAGTGTTCAGAGCATTTTGAACTTACCTCCATGGTGTCAGAAAACAAGGAGAAAACTAGGAGGCATACAGAAAAACGTCACATATCAATGGATAGCGTCTGTCTCCAAGTCTCGGCCAATAGCAGGATAAAGGGCATTCATCCTCTCCTGAAAACGTCTCCCCACTCGTGGAAAATCCCCCGATCTCCCCACACCTACACCACTCCAGTCCTCACCATTCTCCTTTCCCCATTCGCACGTAGCAATGCGGAGGTTCAACAAGCAACTCGATGGATCGAACAATACGGGAGCTGTGTGGGTAGCCACATGAACGTCGCTAAATCCTGCGCGATGACCACTGGAAGGGGACATCGTGACAAATGTGTGGCACCATTCAGGCAGATGGAGACTCTAAGCTGTCTAGGGATAGTTTATACTCGAGACATGTGTCATTGCACCACGGCGATCAGCTTCTGGCTCTTCTTCAGAACATCAGGACAGACGTTCGAAGTCAGCTATGGGGACCAATGGAAATGCTAAAAAAAAAGCAGTTTATTAACATTTGTATGACATCCCTGGCAACACACATTGCATACGTTTCACCTACCTCTACAGTGATGACGCATCATATCCAAATGGCCTTCGGTTATTTTATCAGTATCTCGTATTCAAGGTAAAGCATGACACGCTCACACACGGTCTTGCGCTGGTCAGTGTCCATGTTCGCAATACAGTTCTATACGCAAGCAAAACCTCGAGGTTATGGAATCAGAGGCTCAACAGTATTACAGGGCTTTTGGTCGACGAACTCGCACCTACTTCGCGTCAACCACCGATCGCCCTTGCCCGAATTGCATCAGCGCTATCATGTGTCAAAGTTTTCCATCTGGAATACAGTTATGTCCATGGACATATTCCTCGCACTAGCGCTTCCACTACGAGGGATATTTGTCGCCTCTTAATGTGGACTCATCGCAGGAATGCCGTCGGACGTCATCACCCAGAGGTTAGGTGGCCGGCGGTGTGGCGCGCGGTTCATCAACCAGACTTCACCACGGAAGCGAGCGCCCAGTGGTACATCGTCATTATCGGCAAATACCCAACGTCACACAAACTCCATGTCATCACCCTGGCAGGCGGCTCCCTCTGCCTGAGGTATAATGTGGACGACACGGGCGAACACCGCCTCCTATAGGATTCCATCTCCAGCAGATACGGGCGCTTTATCCCCGGGTACTATCGCACATAATCGTCCCAGTATGCTCCTCTTCCCGGACGAGAAGTATTTCCCACCATGAAAGACGTATTCGGTCACTTAGGTGAAGTGTATGGCCTTCATTATCTTTTAGGAAGTGGACCCAGGAACGCGATCGATTTTTGGACGTTTTTGCTGACACGACACCACATAATGGGACTTCAAGTTAAATACCAGTCCACTTTTGCTAACTGTGTAGGAAGCATTTTTCCCAACCCGCCCCCCAGTTGGACCTCCCCAGTCAGCGATGATGACAGGTGAAGAAGCTATGTTCTCATGACCATCAAAGGCTCGGCGTTCGATTTCCGAAGGCATGTCCCCAACCAGCGTCCTCAAAAAGAGCAGTTTCCGATTCTCTTTCGTACACCAGCATCATCTTTGAGTTATTTTTTCTGTTTTCTATGTTAAATGAAGGAGTTTTCTGTTGTTCTTTTTACACTAACTACGAAAAATGAAAAAATGGTTAAGGCAACCGTTCGCTATAAGCGGGAAATCCACGTTCGAGTCCAGGTCTGGCATAACTTTTCATATGTTTCTATTAAATAGTATGCGTGATTTATAGCAGTATTCGCAATTAGGGAGTAAATTTCAGATTTTGAATAAGGCTATCAATCGTCAGCAGTGCCCGTTCGGAGATGCATGCGTGTCCAAAGGAACACTGCACCAAAATAAGCAGATACTGTAAATTACATACATTGCACTTCTGCACAGTTTATTCACTATCCGAAACGAGTAATTATATTCGCTATTACTTCTTTCCATTGCACCCATTACACCACAAGTTTATTTGGAAATTTAATCTCCATTTATATTAACACATCTTGGTAAACTGGCCTGCGTGATATAATTTCAATGAACTTATATTTTACGTTTTTAACCACATGGGGACTGTCCGGAAATACTTATTAATTCTTTCCCAAGATATAGTACAGCTCTGGCCTGCTTATCTCCATGTGTATCGCCTAATGGTTCCTGAGCAGATTTGCATAAATCCAATGTAAATTCGCTTTATACGATGCTCAACTAAATAGATTGTTCAAATCACAGTCACACTCACTTTAATGAAGACCAAACAATAAACATAATTTCGGTTTAGAAATGACAAGAGCCATAGCAACAGATGCAGTTATAATCTTCTACCAGTCCAGAAGACTGTCCCAAAGTTTACTAAAGTTGCTCTGTAATAGAAAGATAGGAAATTTCGCACGTATCCTTGACAGACATTAAAGCGACTTTTAAGATAAAGTTCAGGTTTTTAGTGTTGCATTGCACCAACTTTTTACTGGAACAAATTAATTTGTTTAGTTTCTGAATGTCTTTATACTGACCCCTCAATACTATATCTTCACATGAACGTTAAAAGATGTTAATCATTTCCAAAGTTATATCTGGTGGAAATTTATTGAAAAAGTAATAAAAATATGTAAATTTTCAATGGACAGCATCCAGTATTGGAAACAGCAGTAAGGTGGAAGACAAATTCGCCAAGGAAAGTACAGGGCGCCCATTAATAATCTTTACAAATTCAGTAATACCTTTGAAACCACACAAGTTATTAACAAACGGTTTTCAACATGTGATAAAGTAACTCATGCAGTTTTGTTTCCTCTTTCATGCACATCAGTGTGTGGCACGGATAACGTATAGTCAGCGTTCCATTTCTCTCCGCGTACCATGTTCAAATGCATTGCAAATGTGTGCCTTTAAGTCCTGTAGGTTACTAAACTTAGTTCGGTACACCAGATCCTTCACAAAGCCCCACAGGAAGAAGGCTAGTGATGTGATTTCAGGGGATCGAGGCAACCATCGAACTGGACCATCTCTTCCAATCCATCTAACCGGAAGCTTTTCAGCTAGAAACAGGCGGACATTTAGGGAATAATGGGGTGGTTCCCCATCTTGCTGGAATATGACATCATGTTGCAGATGTTCCATTTGTCGCACAGCAAACTCTCGTAACATGTCCAGGTAAATACTATAGTCGACGGTAGACGGATGAAAAAGCATGGACCAATGATACAATTGTGCATCAGTTCGCACC
This sequence comes from Schistocerca piceifrons, assembly GCF_021461385.2. Lineage (NCBI taxonomy): Eukaryota > Metazoa > Arthropoda > Insecta > Orthoptera > Acrididae > Schistocerca > Schistocerca piceifrons. The sequence goes on along the minus strand of NC_060139.1, from coordinate 977,282,576 downwards.
AAACATTTCCATTTCACGTGTAACATGAGGATGTTGTGAACCTCATATACGAACATTATGATGATTCATTTTGCCAGATACATGAAACGTTGCCTCGTCGAAGACACAATTTTTTTTCCCAAAAAGTCATTCTTCGCATCAGTCTTGCCTAGTATATCACTGCAAACTGTTCGTGCTCAGGTTTGTCCATAGGCTTTAATGCCTGAAGCAGCTACCCCACGTTGGGATACTTGGCCCGATGTTTATGGTTATACTGCTTACCTCACCCCCGCCGCCAAAGGAGGTAGGGGAGCAGCGATTATTGTACGCGATGCATTGCAGTCGAAGATGACACTTACTTACAGCCAGCACGAGGGCTAACGGTGACAGTACACGGGATCAGACTAGTGAATCTTTATGCTCCATCCGGCACCGACCAACAACGAGAGCGCTCACAATTTTATACTGGAACATTCGCGGCGCTTTTTCTGGGACGATACGAGCACGTAATTATCAGAGCAGATTTCAACTTCGTCCTCGAGAGGGAGGGTCAATATCCAAATTTTACTACCTGTCCCGATCCCCGTTGTTTAGTACATCGACTCAGTCTCGTAGAAACCTGGGAGGTGGTACATGGCGATCGCATGGGATGTGCGTACGTCACGAGCCACTCAACCAGTCGATTCGATTGCGTCTTTGTGACTTCCCCTCTCGCTTCGGACGTCCTGAATGCGGAAAGATGGCCTTCGATCTTCTCAGACGATAGTGTTTATGTGTGCACGATCAACTCCGACGACAAACGATATGGAGCACTCGGGGTCCATGTAAACCTAACGTTGCCTGCTTACAGGAACAGGGATATCGTCGAATGGTCAAGACCACATGGGAATAATGCGAAAGACGCATCACACAATACTCGTCCGTACTTCTGTGGTGGGCACAACGTGTAAAGCCACTGATGCGCCGCGCGCTGGTCCAGCATGTCAGGGAACGAATGTAATGGCACAATGACACGATGGAATTTTATTACATACCCTCCAGTACTGCATCCTGCCGTCTCAGATCTCAGATCCCGTCGACAAGCACTGATCTGTTCCTTAGATTTGCCTGACGGCCGACGGTTGTTATCACAGGCGGACATCGCAATAGCCTTCGAAGTTCTTCACTATCGTCACCACGTCTATCGTGAAGAAGAGACTGATGTCGAGGCACTTAGGGACATACTACAGACAATCCATCGTATCCTTGATGGGCGGACAGCGAACTCTCTTTTAGCAAACATCTCCACTGGAGACAACACTGATGCGCTCTCCAAGGGGACTCTCAACGGATCGCCAGCACCAAAAGGTCAGCCGTTAGAATTTTAGAAGACTTTCAAGGACTTCATTTTTCCGCGATGAAGGGAAACGTAGGAAGAACTGCTGTGTCTTGCGAGGCCGCCGCTACCGGAATTTATGGTAGATCTAATTGTTCCGATACCCAACCCTCTGGAATTCGCCACCTAGCAGCTAACAGCCAATAACTTTACTCAACTCAAATTTTAAGATTTTCGTTCGCCTTTCAACGAGTCCTGCACCAGATCCTGTCGCCTTCACAGACGTCCTTGGGCGGAAACACTCATATAAAATCAACGGCATGTGATTACACGTACGCCCTCGCTGTTGCAACAGTCAGTAGACTGCAGGGAGCCGTGCACGATGTTCGTCGATTTCCATCAGGCATTCGATAGCGTGAACCACACCTTCTTCGCGAAAGTGAAGGAACGGATAGCTTTCCCACTTGCCTTCGTCCTCTTGATCATGAACCTACTTCGCGACGCTTCGTCGAGAGTGATACGTCAGTTTTGCCTAGCATATCCACTGCAAACTGTTGGCGCTGAGGGTTTGTCTGTCGGCTTTAATGACTGATGCAGTTGCACCTTGTAGGGGTACAGCTGTAACCTCCTATGAAAGACATTGTGCACTGTTAATCGCCCCATTTCCAACTCTCTGGCCGTCGTACCCACAGACTTTGCCGGATTCCTTGCATACGCCTGCCGTACCTTGTCCACATTGGCGTCTGAAACAGATGGGCGTCCCACCCCTTTTTCTATGGAAAATATGTTATGTTACCATAAACGACGTATGCCAAGCCCGAATAGTCGGTCGGTCTGCCCCGATAGCTGAATGGTCAGAGTGATTGACTGCCGTCCTAAGAAGCTCGGGTTCGATTCCCGGCTGCGTCGGGGATTTTCTCCGCTCAGGGACTCGGTGTTGTGTTGTCTTCATCATTATTTCATCCCCATCCGGCGCGCAGGTCGCCCAATGTGGCGTCGAATGTAATAAGACTTGCACTAAGGCGGCCTGACCTGCCCCGTATGGGGCCTCCCGGCCAATGACGCCAAACGCTCATCTCCATTTCCATAGTCGGTCGGAACGTTGGTTGCCTTCCATACAATGTTCGAAATTTTCGTTGCACTTGGGTATAGGACGTTGTCTGTATGAACCAGGCCGAACACAGAGTTTTCTCCTGTGATGACCACGTTTTGTCAGGTTTTCCAGTTCAATTTTGTATCAGAATTGCAACACTTGGCAGGTAAAATGGATACCTTGTGTTTCGATACAGAACTTTCAAAACTGTTATACAACTCTCGAGAAATATTGGTAAGCAAGAAGGTTTTGTAAATATTGCGTAGAATATCTTAAACTGCATAGTTAAAACTAGAGCTGAAATACCTGTTTTATAACAGAAAAGGTATTCAAGATTATCAAGAAAACAAACAGTGGCAGCACTAGGAGTAATTAGAGGTAATGGTGGCATTGCTGAGCTCTTGGATCAAGTAAATGCATATCAGTCGCTCACACGTTCACTTTGTAATAATGAAGATACTGTCATGTTAATAGCATCAACCGTTAACTTGAGAGAAATTACAAGATCATAAAACATCATTATCTCGAACATTTCTGTTGAGAAACCCGACAAGAAGTGACTATAAAGGAATGTAAAGAGCATTACATAAATAAAATGACGTATTTTATTTTATGTTACGGAGCACTAAACGCATTAAAGACTTTTACTGGTGGCAAGATGCCTTCAGAAGATGAAAAATGTTTCATCTACATCTACATCTACATGGATACTCTGCAAATGACATTAAGTGCCTGACAGAGGGTCCATCGAATCACCTTCACAATTCTCTATTATTCCAATCTCGTATAGCGCGCGGAAAGAACGAATACCTATATCTTTCCATACGAGCTCTGATTTCCCTTATTTTATCGTGGTGATCGTTCCTTCCTATGTAGGTCGGTATCAACAAAATATTTTCGCATTCGGAGGAGCAAGTTGGTGATTGGAGATTCCGTCGCAACGAAAAACGCCTTTCTTTTAATGATGTCCAGCCCAAATCCTGTATCATTTCTGTGACACTCTCTCTCATATTTCGCGACAATAGAAAGCATGCTGCCTTTCTTTGAACTTTTTCGATGTACTCCATCAGTCTGATCTGGCAAGGATCCCATTACGCGCAGCAGTATTCTAAAAGAGGACGGACGAGCGTAGTGTAGGCAGTCTCCTTAGTAGGTCTGTTACATTTTCTAAGTGTCCTGCCAATAAAACGATGTCTTTAGTTAGCCTTCCCCACAACATTTTCTATGCGTTCCTTCCAATTTAAGTTGTTCGTAATTGTAATACCTAGGTATTTAGTTGAATTTACGGTTTTATAAAATGGTTCAAATGGCTCTGAGCACTATGGGACTTAACATCTTACGTCATCAGTCCTCTAGAACTTAGAACTACTTAAACCTAACTAACCTAATGACATCACACACATCCATGCCCGAGGCAGGATTCGAACCTGCGACCGTAGCAGTCCCGCGGTTCCGGACTGCAGCGCCTAGAACCGCACGACCACCGCGGCCGGCTACGGTTTTATATTAGACTGATTTATCGTGTAAGCGAAGTTTAACGGATTCCTTTTAGCACTCATGTGAATGACCTCACACTTTTCGTTATTTAGGGTCAAGTGCAACATTCCGCACCAATCGATCATATTTTTTAAATCGTTTTTCAATTTGTTTTGATCTTCTAATGACTTTATTAGTCGATAAACGACAGCGTCATCTGCAAACAACTGAAGAAAGCTGCTCAGATTGTCTCACAAATCGTTTATATAGATAAGAAACAGCGAAGGGCCTACAACATTACCTTGGGAAACGCCAGAAATCACTTCTGCTTTACTCGATGACTTTCCATCAATTACCACGAACTCTGATCTCTCTGACAGGAAATCACAAATCCAGTCACATAACTGATATTCCATAAGCACGCAATGTCACTACGAGCCGCTTCTGCGGTAGTGTCAAAAGCCTTCCGGAAATCCAGAAATATGGAATCGATCTGAAATCCTTTGTCAATAGCACTCAACACTTCAAATGTCAAAACCACTGGTTTTTTTTCAGAATTACGCTCCATCCAAAGCCCGCAGCGATGTAGTTACTGGGGTGGGGGGGGGGGGGCAGAATGGTGCCAGTGTATTAAAACAGCTGCACGTTGAGTAATTCAGTGCCTCTGCTGGGAAATCAGAGACACATATGTTGGTCCGGCAGGGAATAAAAAGGTGTGTGCGCATCGCGGTGTAGTGAACTAGTAGCGGCTAACGGCTGCTAATTTCCTGTTTTTCAGTGATTGAAAGTCGATTAAACAGGTCACTAAACATACCGCTGGGAGAGATTACCTTTACCGCCGCGTAATAGAACAATTAGCTGGGCGTTGAAGTAGCTATTAATTGTCGGTCTGGTATGATTGACGAGTTTCGTAAAAGCAATTATAATGCGGTTCGTGTAGGATATTAGTTAAATGCTCGTTGTAGTTACATTTGGAGTACTAGCTCCTTCCACAATTTAAATGTGGTTTTCCTATTTTGGTATCTATTTTTCTCCATTTGGCTTGGGTATGCTGAACAATCCCAGCCGCTTCTTGAATCATATGCAAAGAATTCCTTATAGATTTATTACAGAAAAATAATCTGCACAACAGTTTACATTGATGATATAGTACTTAAAAGCATAACAGATACTGTTATTGTGCCATACATTAATATTTTTTCCTTTACAAGTTGTGGAGGTGATAAGGGTATAATGGTTGCCTTTGTACTTAAGTAATAAGTCATCGTTGCGAAATACTGACAAGGGGAAACTTCTCATCGCACCCCCTTCAGATTTAGTCGTAAGAGGGCCTAGTACGCAGCCCATCAAAAACTGAACACGGATCAAGCATGAAAACAGGAAGAAGGTGTACTGAACTGTGAAAAAAATCAAAATAGAAAGCGCACGGTACAAAGACAACAAGTGCAATATAGAGCAGCTTGAACGAGCAGCGACGTCTTGCTTAACGAGAGGTTTACTATCTTTGGCCCGAAAAAAGCATCTCCTTTAGGAATTTTTTCTCAGGATGTGTTATAGATATCAATGTAAAATTCGGTCAAAATGTTTATTGATATTTCCTCTACAAACTGAAATTTTATCGACAGGAAATGTCAAAGAGCAAAGGCGGAAGTGCCGTCGGAACGGAACAAAAGTTCGATGTAGACCTCCACGTGAGGTATGTCACAGGTCAGCTGGCTCGTCTGAAATCGAAATCGAGTTGACGTTAGCGAAGTATATAAGATTCTTTAGGAGTTTTACCTCGCTTAAGTTTATTTCGACCATAGGAAACAAAATGGAGACCATTTGAAAAAATAGGGTTTTTCTCACCGATTTTTCGACTTCGTCGACCAAGTAAAAATATGTATATAGTCGATGGATCGGAATCAAAGTGGTACAACTCCTAGACAATTTAGTTAGCTTCGTCGGAAACAAAGAATCATGCCAATCGGTTCAGTACATTTGAAGTTACGATACCGCGCGATAAAAAAAAAAAGTCATTTCGAGATAAACGCGTTAGAAGTTTTAACTACATATAAATGCAATATTATGCAACTTACGTTCAATCTACTACTCCGGGTCCATAAAATAGTCCTTCCTCTTCTTCATAGAGGGCGTTCTCCTCGATCTGGGCCATCCTGCGCTGCTCCAGAGCCGCTCGTACGGCCGGTGACGAGCGGTTTTCAGCCGCTTGAACCCGGTGTTCGTCCGAATGCTTGGCGAACTGCGTCGAATAGAGTCCCAGAGTGACGTCCATCGTTGTCATGGTCTTCAGAATCGCTGAACACCCTTCGTTGAAGCTGCTCACTGCCAGTAAGGTCGCAGTCCCCGCAGTCTTCGTACCAGAATGCAAATGCTTGGGGGCTAACTTCCAAACACACGCGTTCAAACTTTCATTTGAATTTTGTGTGTTTCCTCTCAAGCACCGGTACAATAACTCGTCCTCCGAAAGAAAAAAACAGTTGAGTAAAAAAGACTGATTTCAGGCAAGTGCGTTTTTTTGTTCAACCGCGAATAACAAACATTTCCATTTCGTATTCGGAAAAGCCGTTTCAGGGATGGGTTCTAAACATTTTTATGGATGCAAAAAGCATTTTAAAAAAATCGATTTTTTGAACCAAAAGATAGTAAACCTCCCCTTAAGTGGCCAGGGGGTTTGACTGCCAACCGTGTGAGCTGTGTTCAACTCTCCCCTGTGCCAGTTTTCCTTTTTTTTCGCTGTTCGCTGTATTCAAATTTGTGTTTGTTTCGTGGTGCAGCTTCCGTTTGCAACAGCGACGTGCAAACAAGGAACCTATGATGACTGTTGATTCTGGAAAACTACTCTGTTAGCAGCCAAAAGGTTGTTGGTTTCGAAGGGGAAACCGCAAACGTTTGATGACAAGGTGACAATCAACCGGATCCTCCACTGGAAAACACATCTGGTGTGACATACATGGCATTACAGACAGTACATGTGTCATATGATAGGAATCTCTTATCGACGCAACTAATTTGTACACCCGGCGAGTGACACAAGTATGCCTCCTTGCCCGATTTAGGTGTTCGTATGAATGTGAATGTGATCAGTCCCAAGGAAATGATGCAAACATAATAGTTTGTCACATAAGTTGCAACAAATGAATGCAATAGTTCCACAATCGCACACTTTCTCTGTGATCTGTCAAAACATATGTTTCTAACGTTTTTGAAGTTACGTTACGTTTTGGGAGTTTTGACTCCTTGATGCCTTTGTTGTAACATAGTTCACACCCGTTAATTTGTTATTTTCATTTCTGTGAATCGTGTATGTGGTATTTCGCGTGCTCTCACTATTCATCACATTTACTTGAGACTGTAACTTATTCTTACCAGTGTATGGTAAGACAACCGCCAAGCCTCCAGATAGAAAACAAACATTTCAATCATCAGGCTGACAGCTCACAACATTATGGAAAAAAATCTTTTACCTGTTTTCATTATTGATCTGCGTTCAGTTTTTGACGGACTCTCCACTGCGAT